>NC_046290.1:13917500-14062500 GCF_004115265.2 Rhinolophus ferrumequinum
AATCTAACAACTCTGTAAACCTAGCCGACATCTATAGAACACCCCACTTGGCAAAAGCAGAATATTATACACTCTTTTCAAGTCCACCTGGAACATTCTCTGCAATAAACTATATTCTAAGCTGTAAAAAGAAGCCTCAATAATAACAAAGCATTGGAATCATACAAAGTATGTTCTCCACTCTCAATAAAATTAGAAATCATTATCAGAAGGAAATTTGCAAATATATAGAAATGAAACAATACATTCTTAAACAACCAGTGCGTTAAATAAGAAATTATAATGGGAGTCTGAAAATATTTTGAAAGGAATGAAAATGAGAATACAACTTAGCACAACTTATAAGATGTAACTAAAGCAGTTCTCCAATTGGAAATTTATAGCTATAAGTACTGTATTTAAAAATAAATATCTGAAATTAATATCATAAAGAACATTTTAGGTTCAGACTGAAAAAAAAATTCATTACAGAAATAAAGACGTATTCAAAGATTTACCAGAGTTAAAGTTGGGAGAGCATGAAAAAAAAAAAAAAAGTAAGGATGTGCATGTAGAATGAGAATGTTCAAAATATATCTAACAAGAATTTTAAAACGTCATAAAGTATAAAAAAGGGAATAATAATTAGGCAATACCAGCTGAGACTTTTCCAGAATTGATGGAAGATTTCAGTCCTCAGATTTAGGCATCATGATTCCCCAAACTGCTCTATACAAGGGTTCTAGAATAGTGACTGACACTTGGCAGACGTTCAATAAACATTTTGTTAAAGAAATCTAAATACATTAAGTGGAAATCATGAAATTATGTTGAAATTATGCAATTATAAAGCATCAGGTAGAAAGAAAATATTTTAAAATCTAACACTCATTTCAATTGCCTGCTGATAAATAGCAGTGAAATGGGAACATAATTTTCAACAATAAAAACAGAAGCTAGACAACTCCCTGGAAAGAATCCTGGAAGAAAATAATTCTAAGCCTAGAATTATACACACATATAACCACATATCAAACCGCAAATCAAGCTTGAGGGAAAAATAAAAATATTATCAAACAAACAAGAGCAGAGAGCCTAACACTAACAGACATTTAATACAGGATTTTTTTTTACATGATATATTTTAGAAAGTAGGCGCAGATCCTACTGTGATACATCCAAAGAATTCGAGAGATCAGAAATTGATAAAAATGGTGGTGAATCTAAACAAGTGTTAACAATAAACAAATATTTGATACAGGATATTTGGGGGGGGCAGAAAAGATGGAATTAAAATACAGGACACAATGCCATCTTAGAAGAGAGGTAGCTGCAAAGATGTGAAATGTTAATAATATTTTATGTTGTTCACAAGAAGAGCAGAGATACATTATTACGGATTTTTTTTCAGTCAAATATACCTGTTAAAATGTTAATTATAAAATTGAATATATAAAATAGAATGTGCAATTTCAAAGCAGTAAATAGTAAAAAGGAAATGGAAAACCAAAGTGAGATATAACAATGAAAATAGGAAAAGAAATTCAACTTTGTAACAATATAACTGTGAAAGACAGGTTTTATACACATATGAAAACATAAGTCATGCAACATTTGAAAGGCCAAAGACACTTCAATGCCTTTATTATTTTAATCATGTATCCTTGGTCTCAGTCCAGATTCATGAAACTAAATAAAAAATGAGATGGATTTAACAATACATTGTGTCAGACACTAATAACTGGATTTTTTATTTCTATAGACACTGAACATCTATGGCTATTGTTCAGTTACATCTTTTTCAGTATTTCTTGAGGTTAGTTTTTAACTTTCACTTTAGTGAAAAAAATGTACATTTATCTGATTCTTTGAGAATGACTTGCAATTAGTATTTGATGACTCACTGACCCCCTGCAAAGAATTCATTAAGCAGATGGTACAGTGAAACTTAGGTATAATTTAGTTCACATCCTTCCAATTTGACACATCCTATTTAAAACCATGACCCATTTAAAGATGATTGAGAAATGTCTAACAGAGCCATTCACTTTCCTTATTTACTCTCTGAAGAATTTAGAATGACACAGAAAGAAATGTGTGCAATTTTTCAATGGCCCTGAAAATTTCCATGGAAGATCACAAAGCCTAATCAAAAGAAATTCCTTTTATGAATGTGACTGTAATGGATACGCCATTTTTCTCACATGCTGGTGAATGTTAACTGTCATGACTTGGATGCTCTGACTTTAATAAATTGTATTAGACTTCACTAACTCTATCAAATCTAGTCACAAGCAAAATATTTAATAATTAAGAAACATAAAATATGTTGACCCATATTATCTGTGTAACAAACCAGTCCTTTTTGGGTTATGTCCTAATTTACCAGATTTTTGAAAGTGAGTATTTGTTAACAGTATTTTATTTTCTGCTAAGCAAAGCTGTAATGTGAAAAATGTATTCTAGATTTTGAGATTCTTTTTAGTTTTTCTTATGTAGTGTGATCATGTTTTAATTTTATTTTTTATATTTAGCTGGAACTCTTTTGATACCGCTTCATTAACTTTTAAAACTGTCTTGGATTTACACTGCTAGTATATGCAGTACAGTGACAATATAAAGTTAAAGAAATGAAAACAATACTGCTTAGGTTAAATTTCCATCAAGAGCAAAGAAGAATAATTAGTCCCAAAAGCTTCTACTAAGCTCCGATGGGTCCTAATGTGATATTTTGATATGCTTGTTCACCAAATCTGCTGAGTCTCCTTAACCCAATGCTGTGATTGCTGTGTGACTATCCTGCTCCTGGAATTTATGATTTGAAATAGGTTATGCAGGTTATAGTCAGAGGCAGAAGCAAAGCATCACTGAATGTTCGGCAATAGCAGGAGCTTTAAATCAAACATTGTATTAGGAAGGAATGTGATGTACTGAAAATTGACTTCACGTGGCTTCAACAAAAGGAGTTTCTCTTACATAGGAGAAGTTCAGAGGAAAACAATATAGAACTGGGGTACATTCTCTATGATAACATTAAGGAGCCAGACTCTCTCTCTTCTCTTATTCTCAGCATGTTGAACTGCATCCTCACTCAAAGCCACCTCCTTGTTATGGTATGGCTGCTGTATCACTGTGTATTATGTCCAGGCTCCAGAAGGAACAAGATATTGTGCTTATTTACTGCTGTGCAACTAATTAACTCAAATATAATGGCTTAACATGTGTGGGGACAGAGCCCCAAAAAGCAGTTTCCAGGCTCTCGGCCTCACATAGAAAGGCGCTGGCTCAGGTAGTAAATGGCCATCGACTGTGATCAAATGGCCAGCAGCTGTGGCTAGTTGGCCGTCAGCTGTAACCAGTGAGCCATTGGGCACTAATATATGTAAGCACCTTGACTGTGAGCCGCTGTTGTTCCAGCACAGTACCCTGAGAGGCCCAGAGAGAGTGGCAGTGCCCTGAGAGCCCTGGCTGAGTCCAGGAAGTCTGGCTGAGCCCAGAGAGAGTGGCAGTGCCCTGAGAAGCCCTGGCTGTGCCTGGGGAGACTGGTGGTACCCTAAGAAGCCCAGGAAGTCTGGCTGTGCTCAGAAGTACTTGGTGGTGCCCTGAGAAACCCTGGCTGTGACCAGAGAGCTTGGCTGTGTCCAGAATATTGCATTCACCTCCAGGCTCCTCGCACAGGGCCCCTCGCGGAAGACGCTTGTCACATAGATTGTGAGGCGAGACCCTGTAGGGGTGGAGTGTGGGGACAGAGCCCCAAAAAGCAGTTTCCAGGCTCTCGGCCTCACATAGAAAGGTGCTGGCTCAGGTAGTAAATGGCCATAAACTGTGATTGGATGGCCATCAGCTGTGGCTAGTTGGCCGTCAGCTGTAACCAGTGAGCCATTGGCAACTAATATAACTGCCGTGGCTAGGCTAGCAGAAAAAAGGGGGAGCTAGCAAGAAGATGGTGGCTGAGCCTGCAAGCGGCACAGTGAGGGTTGAGAATTGTGTTGCTCCTGGTTCCTGTGTCTCCAACCCAGCCGCCAGCGAGAGTATATGACTCCCCTACCTATGGCTCCGTGGGTGTTCCTTTTTGGCCTCACCATGTCCTGTGTTCTTATGTGGGGAGCGGGAGCTGAGACCCCGCCTGACACCCCGCGTGACAAATGGCGCAGCGAGCAGGGTCCCCCACGTGACAACATGTATTATTATGTTAATGTTATCAAAAACAATGGCATAATTCTCAGGATGCTGCAGTGTGTGCTGAGCTCACCTGAAAGGATGTGCTGATCTTGAAAGCTGGAGATCAGCTGGAGGCTCACATGATGGTCTCTCTCTCTCTCTCTCTCTCTCTCTCTCTCTCTTTCTCTCTCAATCCATTCGACCCACCACTTTATCTCTTCTTCCTTATACAAAAAACAAACAAAACTTTTATTTGGTTATTGAAGTTTTCCAAGAGCCCAAATGCAGTAATCGCAGACCTAAGGGCTTCAGCTCGATATCACTTTCTACTCCTAAAAGTAACCCCAGGTCCATCTCAAATTCAAAAGGAGGAGACTACATGCATCTGATACCTGCAAACATGGCTCATTTGGAGCCATCACTTACCAGATAATCATGGTATGTCATCTGGTCCCTAATGATTCACATCCTCCCCATTTAACATACACTCACCTTCTCCACCCCTCTCCCCAGACCATCACGTGTCTCATTGGATTATGGAATCAGGGGCAGACCTGAGATTGGGGAATATCCTCAGGCCCACCGTGCTGCCCCCCGTATTCCCACTGAAGTCCTTTAAACTAACTAGACAAGTTAACTGACACACACATACTCTGCAATTTTGGGACCAGGGCAGGATAACCAAAACAGGGACTTACTTTCACAAAGAGAGAAAGTGAGAGCCACAGAACAGGAACTGGTTGCTTACAATTCTGAAATCCAATCAGGTACAAGTCCTCAGTTACTGAATTGGGACCCAGTTCGGATCAATGTTTCCTGAGTACCCTTTCAGTCATCTTTTCCATAAGAAATGTTCCTCTTTTTCAGCTAAGTTTCTTTCTCAATCTGTTTCTTGCTTGAGAAATGTGGGGACACTGAAGCCTCTTTCAATTTGGGATTTTTTTCTTAAGCTTGTATAATGTATTTACAAAATTGTATTTCTTAGGTTTCAGATAATAATCCACTGCATTACACAAAAGCAAAAAAAAAAGTAACATCTCTTTTTAAGTCATGCCCTTGTACTTTGGTCTGAGAGTCCGGGTGCTCTGGTACAATGCCATCAAGATTCTTAGAATAACTATTATCTGGCAGGGAGTATCTAGGAAGAACACTTTTAAGATTTCTATAAGTAATTTGTTGTTGTGGTTGTTGTTGAGAGAGTCTATGAGACATCCACTTGACATTCTCTGAGTATCAACAAAGACCTTAAGAACCACACCTGACTTGAGGCCGCTTTTAATGGTAAGGCCCTGGATTTAATATTTGTCTTAATAGCATTTCTTACTTTAAGACTCTTCTGCCAAGAGAGACTGTGGATGAGAAACAGTTTACTTTTGAACCCAGTAACCCCTGGCTCTTTCATATTGCCTCTAAATTATGCTTTAAAAATGAACCATTCCTTCTTTAGCTCATCTCACTCCTTCAGTATTTTACTCCAGGCAGCTAAAAGAAACCAATTGCTGTGTTCAATATTCTGTCTGGAAATATTACAGCCGCATCCCCATTTCAACAGGAAGACTTTCTATTTTCTGTCTTCTACATAAAGCCAGGCCATCTATAATGTAGGGTCTCAGCTCTTGCTCCCAGCAGGTGAACGCAGGATATTATGAGGTTAAAAAGAAACACCAATGGAGCCACAGGTAGAGGGTTCATTCTCATGGCTGCCAGTCAAGACACAAGAAGCAAACGTCCACCAATACCTCAACGAGGGGTCTTCCTGCACCCCAGTCTCACCGGCGGCCGGGCAAGACACAGGAAGTAGGATCCACACCGTCTGCAATCCGCGCTTGCTAACCGCAACTTGCAAGCGTAGCCTCCGCAGTTATATACAAAACAATAGTGGCTAATGCCAACTGGTTACAGCTGATGGCCATCTAATAACCGAGCTAGCACCTTTCCATGTGAGGCTGAGAGCCTGGAAACTGCTCTCTGGGACTCTGTCCCTACACCGCCATTCACTGAGTAGGTGACATTTCACTCAGGTCCACTTAATTAAGGTCTACAGTAACAATTTTCTTACTGTCCTTTCGCAATTTATTAGAGTTCCCATTAGGCCCTTCAGCTATCTGTCCATTGCCCAGTATCAAAACAATGCCACTTAATTTCAGTTTTTGGATTTTGTTTGTTTGTTTTTCATTACAGAATTATCTCCCTTCTGGTATCAATTTATTTTGTGATTATCTCTTATAATAAAACATCATACTAAAATTTAGTGACTTAAAACAACAACCATGTTCTAATTTTTCACAACTGTCACATTGGCTGAACTCATCTGGGCAGTTATCCTTCTTGTCTTGCCAGTGGGCACTGGTATGGCTGCATTTCTCTTGCCAATTGACAGAGGTTAGGCTCTCTCTTAGCATGTAATCTCAGGTCTTGTCGCTTTCCACATGAGTGTCCTAATTAATTGCTTCAAGAGGACCTTCCATCAGAGTCAGAGGACCTCTTACATGGTGGTTGTGATTTTCCGAAAACACACACACTGAAGTTGCCAGGTCTTCTCAAGGTTTAGGCCAGGATCTGGCACAATACCACTTCCATCACATTCCACTGGTAAGCACAAGTCCCCGGGCTAGCCCACATCCAGGCAGAAGGAACCAGACAAAGCACAACTGCCAGGATGTATGGTTAATTCAGTTGAAAATCACAGGCAACGGACAAGCACACTCTAATGTTCACCTGTAGTGGAAACAGAATTCAATGCTCTACAGCCACACTATAGTCATACCGTATTAGGGAGGAGTGTGATCTACTAAAACACAAGTAGTTAAGGGAAAAGGAGAAAACCTAGAGGGAGATAGTATGGGCTTCATGCAGAGTCTCACACCACAGACCCAGTTTCCTTCTGTCTTTCCAGTCTCTGATTCTCAGCAGGCTGGCTTTCACCTTCATTCACGCTGCCTAATGACTGCCGTAAGGCTGTTCATCTCCATGTATTAAGACTTTATTCCAGGGTGGAAAAGCTATCCATGGGACAACATAGTTCTGTGAGCCAAGTTGTTTTCATCAGAAAAGCTAAACTAGGAGATTTCTACTTAAACTTTTCACCGAGTTATATCATAAGGCTGCTCCCAGCAGTATGGGAGATAATGCAGCTAGAAAGCTATTGACAAATTTCTGCCGTTGGAAAAACATTTGGTAAGTAGTCCATTTGGTACACAAAACCAATAGTTTTAGGGAAAGTGATTTTAAAATATCAGAACACTGGTGTGTTTTGGATGCTCCTCAGTTTTTTCAGTGAAAGATTATATGAGGATTATACTTGTTGGAAATAATCAGCTTGCAAACAGAAGTAGAAGGGATTATAGCTCTTGTAACAAAAGCTCTATCTGCCTGTAATCTAAACTGCCTGAGTTTTCAGTAATTTGACGTCTTGGAATGGTGGAAGAATCAACTACAGCTCTGCTCCAAATAATAGAAGAAACAATTGTGTTTCCCCGAAAATAAGACCTAGCCAGACAATCAGTTCTAATGTGTCTTTTGGAGCAAAAACTAATATAAGACCCAGTATTATATTATATTATATTATATTATATTATATTATATTATATTATATTATATTATACTATATAAGACTTGCTCTTATATTATAGTATAATATACCATATTATATTATACTATACTATAATGTATAATATTATATTATTATAGTATAGTATAATTCTGTGCTTCATGGTGCATAGAACCCCTGGACTCATAATGTGAATGGAGAACAGACTTGCATCAATTATAGACATGAAGATGGTCGAGTCTGTCAGCTGTAGCAACTTATCTTTTACTCTAGACAGTAAAGAATTGTTATATTGAAATGCTTGTTGTTTGACTCCAAAACCTAAAAAAAATGTGGACTTAACACTGCAACTAGGATGAAGTTAGGAGATTTATTTAAAATGTCACCTCTGGTAACTGGAAGAACAAAGCGCTTGCCTAAAGAGCCTGCAGCTCTGAACGAAGCTGTTAGAAAAAGCCAGAATGTTACCATGTGTTTGCTGATGATGGGTGCATTTAGCTAGTTTATTTCAAGAAGTAATGAGCTCAAGGCAGAATTAGACAATTTTCAAGCAGAGATTGAAGAGAATAGAAAGAGTTCAGAAATGTGGGATCTCACTGGGTGGGAAAAGCCAATTGTCTCATCATCCTAATAGAAGAAATAACTCTGCTGCTCAGAGCCTTTCTGAACAGTGCCCATTAAGAATTCTCAGCCCAACAAATAAATCTATAGATGATCTGTGCCTATGATGACATGAAGGGTGTTGCTTTCCAAACAAGCCTATTGTTTCATATGACTTTATGTTTTCAGTAGAGCCATCATTAAAATAACAGCACAGACACTGGCTGAAAAAGAAAGCTGGTCCATGAGAACAGGTATAATAATTATTTCCAGAAAAGAGCCTTAGAAGTGGTTGCAAACACGCGGGTATAGCTGGAAGCAATTAAACCAGAAGTTCACTGTATTTTTAAAGAATTTGTTTTACCAAGAAAATCACATGATTAGCCTTCAAAAAAATCTCTACCTCCCAAATCAGCAGGAGCAGAAGCAGGCTATAAAAACTGCTGTGCTCCTGAGAAAAGCAATCTCTCTAATATCCATGCAAATGTGGCCAGGAAGGAGATACAGCAAGAATAGATTTTTTCAAAGGAAAAGCCAGGGGCCACAAAAGACAGACTTCAGAAATTCTTTCCAAAAGCAGAAATGGGTTCTAAGCCAGAAACTCACTTCATTGATAGGATAAGGAGTCTCTGAAATTTCTGTCTAGCAAAATATCATTGCTCTGACCAGTGACTGCCTGGCCATTCTTCTCTTTTCCAAGTGGGATATTTTATGATATTTTATTATAAGTTTAATGTTTTTACTCCAAGTAAGTTATACAGTATTTATGGGCAATAGGTAGGTAACGTATTTGATGGAAAGGACTCCACCCAAATATCCTAGTTTCTGATCTCGATGTAATGACTAGATGAGACCATAGGTTGTCTTCCTGGAGAAGGAAGTGATGTCTTCTAACATTGGGCAGAGGCTGTGCATACATACGTGGGTGGCCGATTATGACACAGATGGCTACCTATCCCTCCTTTTAGTAATAACTACCCCTTTCCTGGGGTTTTACCTGGCACATGTTACCTAGGTATGGACATTTTACTAAATTCCAGTCTAAGGGGTGTGATATATGCAACTTCCATATCACATCTTTGAACAAAAAAGCTGCTTGCTCTTTGCATTCTTCCCCCTACCAATCCCTGGTTTATTGGATGTCAGATTGATTTCTTTCATTCATGGCACATAGATAGATGTCCTATCCTTCATGCTCTTCTTGCAATCTGATTGGCTATCCCAATGTTTACTCGATTCTGTACTCCCTTCCTTGTGAATCTGATTTGAGACTTGTGACTATCCTGACCATAGAGTATGATAAAAGTGATTGAATATGAATTCTGAGTCCCATACATTAAAATAATAATAATAATAATAAATTGCTTCCATATGGCTTTCTTTCTGGGTCTGGATGTTCAACTTTGGAATCCAGCCACCATGTTGTGAGGAAATTCAGGTCACATGGAGAGACCATGAACTGCTGTTTTTTCCAACAACCCTCATAATATTTTCAGAGGACAGTCTGTATCAATGCCAGATATGTAAATGAACAAAACTTCAGATAACTCTAGTCCCTCACAGGCAATGTGGGAATAAGAAATAAACGAATCTGAACACTGAACAACCTTCTGGGACACATATGCCTATATGTTACATTACTTTCCCTCCTCTTGAACTTTAGGAATGAGAAACAAGTGTTTATCTTATTGGAACCATTGAATTTTGATATGTCAAATATAGTGGTACGAATAAGATGAAATGTTTCACAGACTGTATCAGAGTTTGGGAAACATATGAAAGTTGAACAATTAAGTTTGCGAACTTTCCACCGTGTACTTACACGGTGGAAAGTCTGCAAACTTACTGATCAGACCTTTCGTACACCTTTGCCCATATACTAATCTTTGCCCATAATTACAATAATTATTTCGTCAGAGAGCAACTATGCATTCACAAATTAATGCATACATCAAAATATATTTACCCCCCTACTATAGCCCAAGTAATGTTCTTGCTGCTGAGAAAACCACAGGGAACAAGTCAGATGTGATCTCTGTCCTCGTATTAGTATCCTATTCCTGCTACAACAAATTAACACAAACTCAGTGGCTTAAAACAACACGAATTTACTCTCTTACAATCGGAGGTCAGAATTAAAAAAATCAAGGTGTTGGCAAGGCTGGATTCCTTCCAGAGTCTTGGAAAGAAATCTATTTCCTTATCTTTTCCACCATTTAGTAGATGTCTGCGTTCCTGGGCTCACATTGCATCACCCCAACCTCTGCTTCTGTTAACACATCTCTTTTGTGTTCTCCTCTGCCCTTCTGCCTCCCTCTAATAAGCATTTTTGTGATTATATCAGGCCCACCTAGATAATCCAGGATAATTTTCCCATTTCAAGATCCTTCACTAGATAATATCAGCAAAGTCACTTTTACCATATAAGTTAATATATTTACAGGTTCCAAGGATTTGGACATGGACATCTTTGGGAATTCATTATTCAATCTACTGTTGTCTCCCTTAAATATACATGTTCCTAAGGAATGTTGAAAATATCTTCATTGGGAATGTTTCCATAAACTTATTTCATAACTGGACTGACTCTTTTAGTGATGTTAGTTTTGTCCATGATTTTTAATGAAAAATCTCACTAAGTGATTTTTGGTTGGAGCATTGTGGATATAATTTTCAGGTAACCAAAGTGGTTTTCCATGCCTACTCCTTTCTTTATGAAAATGATCATTTACTACAGCAGACATTAATACTTTCTTCCTTAAGGCAGATAAAGTACTAAAAACAAAATAGTTTATGCAGAGAAAACTTTATATATCTTTTACGTATAGTTCTCAGTGAAAACAAATATGGTAAATAAAGTATTTTCATAGACATATTTGTACGGAAAAGTGAGTATTCACTAAAGGACTTCAGCTGTATATGAAATTCTAAGATAGTCAATGATAAAACCAATAATAATTATAAAGAGATAATTTGGGTGTGTGAGAAGTGATATATGACATTGCATTTACAAAAAAGTCATGTAGCATTGCCAAGACAGTATTGTGCACTAGTTTATTTGTTTGCCATGTTGGGGGGGGTAGTTCTCAAGTTTCTCTCTCTCTCTCTTTTCTCAAGTTAAATTAATGTAGGATAGTTGGTTCAATTTAACCTCTAATTGTAGGCCAGCTATTTGTACTGATGCCTTGTGGTACTGATTCAAAGGTTACTGGAAAAATAAAAATGAACTCAAGTTTCCATTCCTGAGTGTTGAATGTTGTTTGCTGGTAGGGAAATAGAACATTCAAGAATAAAGTAATGAGGTGGAGAATTGACCAGAGGGAACATTTACTGGGAGGAAATTGACTGAATTATGGCAATGAAGTGACATAGGAAGTTGATTAAAAGAGCAACTACTCATCTGTTACTATAGCAGTATTTATATATTTATCTTTTCTTTATCCTCTTACATTATGCTCTTTTATTATTCCTAGTCATGTTGTCATTGATTTTTTTCTTAATTCTTATAACCTGTTGTTACTGATGTTTTATTCTATGTTGTTCACATCCTAAATCATATTTCAGATTTGGTAGAATGATAAAAATGTTAGTTGTTGACAATATTGTTGTTAATATTATTACCATTAATAGATCAATTAAACACAAAAATAATTACCCTTGGGGTTTATGATTAGGGGTAAAAGACCACATATCCATTCTACATAGGCAGTATAACAAAGCTGTATCTTAAGAGGTAAAAGTCAATTTGTCCCAATTTATAATATATTACAAGTGCAGGAGGAGGACTATTCCAAAAGTGGGTCAGTACATTTCTATTGTAATATACCTTTTCTTAGTGAAATCGTTAAGAGGTGGGAATACTTTTCCTGAAACTTATTGAGTTCTATGACAGGATTTACACCTGCATTTTTCTTTATAAATGCATCTGGCATATCTCCTCTGAGTGTCATTGAAACCTGAACTCTCCATATACAAATTAATTATACTTAGCAATGAACCCTGTTAAAAAGAATGTGCTAAAATATTTAGCCCTTTACAAGAGGATCATTACATAAAGGGTTTTCAGCATTCACAATATATAAATATAATACAACCATTTATAATAAAACAGATTGGTTTGGGGCAAAACCCAGCAATAAAGGCAAGGATTGATGTAAAACTTACCCTGTATTATCCAGGGGGGATATTTTTCTAGCAACAATTAACCTGATACTGTCAAATTCTGTTGACTTGGTCTGATTTAGAAGTTTGCAACTGGGCCATCCCTAATTTTAGTTTACTTTCAGTAAGATACTATGGGATATGTTTCACACAATTTTAGTTGTATTATGTATGCTTGTTAGGAGAACATAAAAATTAATCTTAACGTTTTTAAGAAAATATGTCTCATGAATGTTGAAGAAATATAGAGCAAACATCCTAGAAAAGGAAGTAAATTATGACTGTTAACTGTTTTTAATAGAAATTCAGACTCTTATAGATGTTTATATTTTAATAAAATATGCTGTTGTAAAGAGCTGGGAAGGGGCTTCTAATTTTACTTTTGCCCTTTACAGCCTGTTTATTTCTCGAAGTTAAGTACAATTTTCACTAATCAAATTACCATCATTTACAGAACAGGTTGTTTCCTTATTATAGCAGTGTATTTTATTATCAAATTAAAGGATTTTTTCCTAATCACCCATAAGAGCCAGCTGCCTTTGACAACAAACTATTAATATTATTCTTTAAATTACTTAAATCAAATGCTAACATAATAGGGAGGAGAAAATTAAGTTAAATAGAACCCCCCTGGGAACTTAGCTAAGTGCAATTTCTCTAAAGTTTATTTGTTTGTTTGTTTATTTATTTGGCTAACTAAAATTTGCTGAATAAAGTTTATTTGGTCACAATCCCATTTGATAAAAAAGAATGATGTAATATAGAAGGTATTTCTTTTATTATGAATATAATGTAGCTACTGTCATCTGATAAAATGTACAAATATTTAATGAAAATAAATTCTACTAAGATATGAAATGTACTTTATGATTTTGGACATCCAACTACTAGTGCTTGAAAAACATCACCAGAATTCTTCCTTTAATTGCTTATGAAGATGCCACAAAAAGACAGGACATGGCCTATGTCTTCTAAGTATAGAGGAAAGAGGACAATACGCCAAGATCTAGAAATAGGTTATTCCAAAAAGAAAAAAAAAGAGAGATATTTAATTTCATCCAATATCAGTAGGAAAGATTAGAAAGTACATTCTTGGGCTACATTTCATCTACTTGATACTCTGCACCAAAACAAATTCAGTGGAACCTAAACAAATATGTTTTTACAGAATTGAAAAAAGAGTGGTTTATTCATATTCTCTATCCCTAAATTCTAGACTTATCAGTTGGTTGCTTGACAAGAAACCGGGAAATAGCCATCAGTTTCAGAGAAAATTTATTTGAATTACCCAAAGCTAAATACATACCAGGAGTGTCAAAAAATATATATACACGTGACTTACATTCATTCTTTGTTATTGGTATATTTTGACTATTACAATTTTAATACAGTCTTTCCTTTTATTAAAATGTATATATATATATTTGGCACCCTCTGTATATTTGCCTCACTTTATTAGTATAAACTAATGTCAGACTATAATGTGAAATCCACAATTCCTGTGACAGGAGACTTTCCTGTGATATATACTTTATTATGGAAATTAATTGCTCTTTGTATGCATAGGATATAAACAGAGGATTAGTTCTAGTACAAGGAGAAGGTCAACATGATCAAGCATGCAGCACAGATGTGAAAACAAAGGTATTAGTCAGGAAGCCTTCCAATGAGAAAAGAGCGTTCAAGGGCCTTGAAATTCCCCTAGGGGACAGATGCATTGCCTGTCCTCATATACAAACCAAAAGGGAGGCCTTGCAACTTGAGCCTTGGTTTTATGCTCACAATGCAAAAATGAATGGACAAACAATATGTGTAAAAATCAAACAAACGTGAATGAAGAAAGTGTGGCAGCTTAAGAATAAGAATTACATTGAATGTGTACGTGATCATATTCCTAAAAATAAGTTTGTTTAATGAGAAAAGCATGTAAGAAAATACGCAGAGAGATGATATTTGTCATGGAATCTATGAGACAAGAGAGGAGAATCATAAATAGAAAATAGACAGGAATGATTCTGACAAGTAAAAGAACTCTTACTGAAATAAATAATAATATAAAAATGTGTATAAAATTTTTTAAATGTCTTCTCAGAAGCTAATAGAAATATATTTGCCATTGGGGATACTAACCATTTAGTTAAAACCCATGAAAATAAAGCAAAATAAATTTCACAGGTAAATTTTATAGCTACATAATCATAATTTTTAAATAAATGACCTTTGAAGTAATTATAAATTTACAGAAAAAAATGCGAAGGTAGTAAAGAGTTCCCATACACCCTTCACTCAGCTTTTCCTAATGTTAACATCTTACATAATTATAGTATATTTTTCTAAACTCAGAAATTAACCTTGATGCAACATGTTAAGGAAACTGCAGACTGTATTTGAATCTCTGCAATTTCTCCACTAATATCTGTTTTCTGTCCAGGAAACTATTCAGGATGCTGTTTTATCCAGTCATCATATTTCCTTGGTCTCCAATGGTCTGTGACATTATTCCTTTGTTTTCCATGATCTTGACAGTTTTGAAAAGCACTGCTCAGGTATTTTATAGAATATTTCAATTTGCGTCTGCCTGATCTTTTCTTATGATTACAGTGAGTCTATGATTAAGTGAAGAATATCACAGCAGTGAAACGTCCTTTTCATCACAATATACTGGTAGTAAAGGATATCAACAGGACATACACTAGTAGTATTAACCTTGATCAATTTAATAAACTTTTGATAGAAAAATATATAGCAAACATTAACTAACAATTGAATATTTATGATCTCCCTATTAATAAAAATAACTCATATACTCATATGGAGGGTGCCAAAAAATGTATACATATTTTAAGAAAGGAAAAAAAACTGTATTAAAATCGTGATACTCAATATATACCAATAACAAAAGATGAATACAAGTCACATTTGACTTTTGCAATTACAAAAGGTGGTCAAAGTGGTTACCATCAGCGTCCAGACTCTTCTGATTACAGCTAACTACTGCTTGAGCAACATTGACCAAAGTGTCCACTTGTGTACACTTTTTTGGCACCCACAGTATATATACTTCTCATGTGGAAGATTAACTATAACAAACAACAAAATGTAGGAATAGAAAATGAACTAAAGATATTAGATTACTATTAAAAATAATTAAAGTTATACCTCATTAATAAAGTGAAGAAATATTCAACAAGCATCAAACACGTATTTTTAACCCCAAAGCGAGTCATTATACCACTTTTAGAATTGAAATGCAAATTAAACGCTCAAACAGTGTTGGGAGAGTAAATTGGTACATTTATATTTCTGAGAGCAATTTGTATTTCTTTATAAATATGCATGTCTAGTAAGCTTTTAAACTATTTTGACATTTTTCCTTACAGTGTCATAATCTAACATGAACAAAATTGCATCATGAATGGTCATATAGAGCTGGTTTTAAACAGCAAGTTGAAAATCCCCTAAATGCTAACAAAGACAAAAAATATATATATAAATGACTGAAATACTTCATGTTTCTTAACTAATTAAATAGAAGAATACTGGCATGGAAAAATAATCAAACTGTTAAGTGGAAATAAAATTCAGGTTATTTAACAATGCTTGTACTGTTGTAAAATATTGTAAAAGAAAAACAAAATGTTAAAATAAGTGTGTGTAAAAAGAATCTAAAAAAGTTATTTGCCCAAATGATGATATTATTTCTTAATAGTGAGATCAGACTAATAAATATTTGATGTTTTTCATATTTATTTTAACTAACTGCATATTTTTTTTTTTACTTTTGTAGAGAAAAAAATAAGCTAAAATGAGACACAAAGAGATGTGTTTTCCATGATGCTTTCCATCATAACATATGAAAAAAGGTAATATTTCTTGTCTTTCAGAGAACACTGAGGTTTTATAATACATGGGTGCTGTGTGGATGGATACACATTGTTACAACAGATTTTTGAGACTTAATTTTGCAGTTTATAGCAAGAGCTTTACACTACTTCACTTCAAGGAGTCTGTTTTGAAAGACTTTTATTGACTAAGTTTATGATAGGTCTATTATATTAATAAAAAATTGGACATGCCCAAATGTACTATCTGACGACAGGGAAAAGATGAAAGGCATTTTGTATACTAGTGTTTAGAATACATTTTAGCTTCTTTCAGGATGCAAGGAAGAGAGTAAAGATTGTGTTAACTTGAAACAGTCATCATGGAGCCAGAAGAGGAGGAAGACAGACATATTAACAGAGGCTCAGCATGGATTGAAAGGCGATTTGAAACAAGCAAAGACTCCAGATTCTGTAACACTAGTCAAAGCTAGGGAAGATTTACAGGGACCATGGAAACTATTCTGTAGAGTTCTGGGGAGAGGGGCGAGTGGGGCAGTAAAAATCCTGAGGCTTCCCAGTAAAAGGCAGCTTAGCAGGTAAGGCACACACTTGGTCTTGTCAGAGGGATTGTAAGCATTGCTTGATGTAAATTAGACAGTGTCACTGTTACAGAACTATGCTTGCATATGAATTAAAGAAGAAAAATAAAAGCCCGATTGTAAATGAAAACAATAAATATAATAGAAAACGTTTATTCAACATCAGCTCTGCCCAGCATGTACATCATTTCACTTATTTTCACATCTACCTGAGAGGCTGATGAAATTATTATATCTATTTTATACATGATGGAAATGAGTAACGTCACATTCACACATTAGTAAATAGGGGACCCAGGATTCAAACACAGGCACTCTGGCTCCAGAAGTTGTGCCCTTCACCTTTACCTGCTGTATATTATCAACTTCTTTCTATTGGAATTGTGATTCAGATATAAAGAGAAATAAGCTCTTTCCTTCTCCCAGTGTCATTGAGTTTGCAGGTCTCTTGCTGCCATACCATATTTGTATCTGGGAAATATAGACAGCCTTTATTAATTTAAATGTAGCAAATATTCTGTTTTATTTGTTAAGTTCCAGTTAAATTAATGTAACGTAAAGTAAATGAAACATATAAACAACGTAAAACACCTTTCCTCAACTTTTATCTTTTAAAGTTTTGTAAAACATTAAGATTAAAAGACAACCAGGAAAATGGATTCATCAGGCTCAAAGATGAATACTATTTAGATTAACTTAGTTTTAGAATGAGTATGATGCAATATATTTAAAAGTGATCTAGGTTAACATAGTTGTATAACTTTGTTTTCAGAAAGTTAGGAAAATTATTTATTGACTGTTATTTCCCTAGGATATTAAAAATTTCCCTTATGGGAACAGTGGTAATTTTCAAACCTGCTAATGGACCATTAAATTTCAGGAAGTTATGAGAAGGAAAGTAAAGGTAATGATGACAAAATGAATTAATATGTGAAAAGCACAAAAATAATGCCGGGCAGACAGTAAGCTCTTAAAGTATGTTAGCTATTTGTACAATTTGTACAGCTATTTGTACAATGACAATTTAAGATTATTATGCTATTAGTATTACTAGCTTTTAGTTTTAGTTTTTCCAGTTTTAATAATTATTAGTATTTTAGTCACCATATTAAACATCTTACTGTGTTGATTTAGTTTATCTTCATGACAATGTTCTGAATATATGTTATTACCCCCATTTTATTGTTGAATACAATGGACTGCAAATATTTAAAGTCATTTGCTGAAATTAACAAAGCCGCTTACATCTGTCATTGGCATTCACATAAATGAGTCCAATCCCAGTTCTTATGCTTTAACTTGTTATATCATGCAATTTTCGTATGACAGGCTTTTAAATTTAAATTTAAAAAATTTAAAGTTAAATAAGAGACAGTTAAATAAGTAATTAAACACAGCTGTGTTTTCTGTTTAAAATTTAGAAAGTTATTCTATCATTCTTAAAATAATTTAAAAAAACGCTGAGCAATGTGTTATATTTCATATTTTTAAACTAACTAACTATGTTGGTGGGTATAACAGCACAGTTTTCATAATTTAACAGGGCATTTGTTAAAATTATGATGCGTCTGTTATTTTTATAGGTTAATAAGAATCCAATTTACCTTAATTTTGAAAATATAACTTCAGGAAAGTACTTAACTAAATGAGTTACATGCACTCGATCTTAATTTTAGAGCATTAAAAATTTGCAATCTCCCAGAGTCATTCAATTTGCAGATCTTTTTTCTGCCGTATAATATTCACATCTAGAAGATGTGAACAGGATTTCTTAATTTATCTGAAATAAATATTGTGAAACAAATTTCCAATGAACATGTTCATTTAAAACATGTAAAAGTGAACCAAAACATATTAAATTTATTTTTTGATAGCTGCACATGGGTGCGTACACTTCCTTGCAAAAATGATTGGTATTTTTCAGAATATATGTTTACCAAAATGGGACAATGAAGTGATGCAAAAAAATATGACAAGCCTAATTTCCTTTGTACAAAATGATATTTAAATTTACTAAGAACATTACATAAGTAAGGAAATAGCAAGGCATATGTCCCACAGATCTTCACAGTTCCTTACAGGAATTTTCACCGGTGGTGACAGCATCCATCCTATGGATTCCGCCAGAGAGGAAAAGCCCCTTTCCCTTGAGCACGAGCATCCTGCCTGGCTATTGTACCTGCTTTGTACCTGCTCCCCTTATAAGGTAAAAGTATCAGAAGTAATGCAAGTGAACAAAATCCTTAGCACATTCCGAAAACTTACTCTGAATCTGGGTTACACTAATATCTGTGTTTGTTTTTTTTAGGAGCATTCCTTGGCAGGCCCGGTCTTTAGTTCTGTCTGTCGATCAGTCTTGTCCATCCCACATTAGTGTTGATGGTGAACGTTAATGGGGACTAGCCACGTTGAACAGGAAGCAGGGCAGGATTTGAATGACTGGCTCTCCTCAGAGACTATGAACATGCCCTTGCATTACATAACAAGTGAAGCTTTGAATGCTCTTCAAGGTGAATCTGGAGCCGAGTGAACTGTTGTAGTAATTCAATTTTAAGTTCAGTAAAATATGAGCAAATGACCTATGAAATGAAACTTCTCTGTCCTGTCTACTTTAATAAAAAAATGTTAGAACTAAGTTATTCGTGGTTTCTGCATTAAAGGCATCACGTTCCTGTTCACACCATTGACTACCATATATGCTGTCCTTGATTCTCACACCCTCAGTTTAGCAAATATATAATGAAACTCATGAAATTAGAAGCCTAAATATATTCTCACCCTCACTCATTAACTTGTAAGTTTCCATAGCCTCACTTACTTTCTAAAATGGCTTATTATTGGAAGCAGGTCCAAGAATACACAAATAACGCTCCAGTGAAAATCCTTCAATCCAGAAACAGTGAGGTATAATATACGTGTATTAGTTTCTTTAAATCTCCTTTGTCCTGAAAATGCCTGTCTCCTGTTTCAGTGAATTAATAGCACAGTGCTGCTGGATGCTTCTGGAGATGTTAATCTTTGATATCACTGAAGTGTGAACCTAATATGAGGACAGAATCTCTTAACCTAGAATGGGGTTGCTTTAAGATATGCATAATTATAAGTAAGCATTTGGATATGACGTGGTTCTAGGTTTGGGAAGTAAGCAGCAGGCCAGAAGGAAGGAAGTATATTTGTTTAAGACGAAATCACTGACAAATTATAGATTAGACTAAATAATGTAATATACTGGGGGTGCCAAAAAAATGGTTAAACATTTTAGGAGATGTTATCTATGCTGAAGCAATAGTTCACTGTAATCCGAAGTTTCTGGATGCCGATGGAAACCACTGTGAGCACCTCTTGCAATTGCAGAAGTCAAACGTGACTTGTATTCATCTTTTGTTCTCAGTATATATTGAGCATTAAAATTAATACAGTTATTTCCTTTCTTAAAATAAGTACACTTTTTTTTTTTTTCCAGCACCCTCTGTATATAGAGTGAGCGTAGCAGAATATTTAAAGCCCAGGTCCTCGGGCCAGACGGTGTGTTCAGATTAAGCTCCAACATTTATTTAGTAATTGACTGACCCTCTCTATTGAGAATTCAACCCCAGAATTTTCTGCTATCTCAGTCTCTTGAACTGCAACCTCCTCCTCAGCTCAGAAAAGCCACAGAGATCTGCTCACATTCCTCTGTTTATGAGAATTATCCCAGACAGAAAGTTTGGGTGATTGTAGATCTCATATTGTTTATGTCCTTTCTCCCGAGGAGTTCAACCTTAGACTGTTCTGATCCCAACGTTTTGGGAATAATAGTTTCATTTATTTTGCCCAGTTTCACTATTGTTTAAAGTCAACACTTAAATTTGTCTTTATTATTTTATTTTGGCCTGAAGAGAAAGTCTTCCTTTCTTTTTTTCTTTTTAACTTAAATTTCTATCTCACCTCTTACAATCTAGCTTACCTAACTAAACCTGTAGAAAAACCTTACTCCTCTCCTCCACTTGTCACCTTGTTTCATAATCCTGTTTAACATTGATTCTGTCAACCCCTAGGACTAATGGATTTAAAATGATAGATGATTATATACCAATTTATTAGCCATCTTTTCCATCTTAGTGCTGTAATTCATTCGGTCACAATACTTTACCTTTTAATCTATCAAAATAAGAATGTTCAAATCTGTAGATAATTTTTGCAGGAGTTTATTTGAGCCAAGCTGACAGCATGCCAGGAAGGAAGATCTCAAAATGCTCCAAAGGATGACAGTTTTACAGTTCTTTTTTATACATTTTGAAGTAAGGAGGGAATGTAAAGAAGAGAAA
Organism: Rhinolophus ferrumequinum; assembly: GCF_004115265.2. NCBI lineage: Eukaryota > Metazoa > Chordata > Mammalia > Chiroptera > Rhinolophidae > Rhinolophus > Rhinolophus ferrumequinum. The sequence continues at coordinate 13,938,682 of NC_046290.1, forward strand.
ACAAGGCAGATCTCTGTGATTGGGTTACAGGACAGTCAACAATGGTATGTGCTCCCTTGAGGGTGGTTAGGTCTCCAAGGTCCTGCTTAAGGCAAAGATAAACCTTTTTGAAGCCTAAACGTGACTACCCACCATGACTTTCCCTGTTATGAATTTCTGATCAGATCACCCTGTGAGGTTCTTTTCAGTCACTGGACTTGTCAGATTTATTACAGAGCCCTTTTTTTGTTCACAAATGACTTAAACATCACCAGTCATAACCTCTTCTATATACCCTAAATTCTGGCTTACCTTCCTTTTTCCCTCCCTTCTTCTTTCTTTTACCAGAGCCCACTCCAAATAGTTACCATACAAGCATGTCAAACTCAATGGTTCAAAATAAAATTCATCGCATTTCTTCATTAAATCTATTTATTTAATGGAGGATTTCACTTTATTAAGTTGCACCAACAACTATCCTAAGTATCTTCATCTCTTCCAACATCCATTCGCTTACACATCCCTGTCAACTGCACCTCCGAGGTAACTTTGGAATCTACGTTTTACATTCTATCCCAACATCACAATTCAAGGTAAACCATCATTATCCTTAACCTGGATGACTGCAATGACACCTTAATCTGTTTGTCTGCCTGCTTCTAATCCATTATTTACACTGCAGTCAAACTGTAATTTAAAAAAATGTAAATTGTACTTTATTAATTCTTCATTTAAAATGTAATGTCTTCTCATTACCTGTAGGGGAATGAAAGCTACTTAACGTTTACCATGTGGATCCTGTCTACATCTGTAGCATTGTTTACTCATCTTTCTCACTAATCCCTTTTACTCTATAATTTGCATATGTCAAACTTTAGCATCTATGAACTAACTGATAGGTATTAAGCACACAAGATGAGCAGTGTTGTATGTAAGAAACAGCATACTTAAGAAATGCCAACACATTAGGCTCATTTGGTCAACAATGACATTCTTTTAAGTTGGAATGTATGGCTATTTATTATGTTCTATTCCTTGGATCTATGCACTCAAGTTATTGTGAAATTATTCCTGGTTTTCCTGACAAAGGCCCCTTCAAATCCACTTGTTATGTGCTCTTCTCTTGACCTTCATATATACGTAATAGCTAATTAAGCTTCCACTTCAGCTTTGAGACATTAATTTTCTTTAATCCCCGTGCTTTCTCATATCTATCTTAAAGGCCAAGAGATAATTTGACTTTCTGCAACTCCCAATACTAATGAAAACTTTCAAATCCTATTCAAGTCTGCCACTACTTCAGTTTGCTCATCCATTCAGTAAATGCTGGTTGAATATTTCCTGTATACTACACATTACTATAGGTGCTGGGGATAGAGTGATAAACGAGTCTAGGTTCCTAAAGGTTTTGAGTATTCATTCGAATAGTGAGATAAGCAATGAACAAATAAATAAATAAAAACGTTTGTGGTTTTTTTTTCAGATAATGACAAGTACAAAGAAGAAAAATGAGATTAATAAAAATTTAGATAAGATGACCGTTGAGGGGCGGTTTCTGAAGAATTGGCATATGAGGGAAAATCATCCACTACACGCACGTACATCCAACAAATAAATCAGCATGAGCCCCCTTTTTCTCTGTCCTTTCCCACATAAATCTCTCCATACTACTCTTAAGTATAAACCTACAGGTTTCCATGGTCTTTTCAATTTTCCTCATTAGACACAGTTTAGTTAATAAATCTGAAAAAAATAACATTAATGAGATCTTCCTAGATTAAGAATTTGCTGTTCACTACCCATTTCTAGAGAACTGCGCTAAATACCTTTCCATTCATTAAGCTCTGCCATGAAGGAAATCTCACAAAGAAATAATTCTGAATAGCTTTTACTTACTCTATGTCAGTCAAGATTGATTCTTGGAAATAGAACAGTATTTACATTTATTATTGAACATTATGATAAACTATCACATTTGCTCTTAATTATCTGACCATCAGCATAACCCTTTATATATTTTTACCTACCTTGTACAATTTCAGACAAAAATAAATGCTGTAATATTCCTAATAGTCTAACATACATCACCGAACATGCATATATACATGGTGTATGTAATCTGTTGAACCAACATTTTTTTTAAAAGTCACAGAAGGTAGTGATTAGAGGGGAAAAAGCAACAACAGAATGAGAAATAAGAAATGCAAGCAGAAAATTAACATTTATATTACCACATGTGTTCCAAAAATCATAAGATTTGTACTATTTTAATTCTTTTTCTTAGCGTTTTGCTACTCTCCACATGGGTACAAAGACATTCTATTCAGTTTATCTCTCACAAAACACAAAGGGATTCTAGGTGTTAAATAATTTACATGAAGCCTGGAGCTCACAGCTGCATTACCAGCAGCTTTACCAAAAAACAGATATGGCCATTTTTGAAATCAGAAATCATTCTTACTGAGTTTTTTCTAGCAGACACAACTCACAGCATTTAGAGAAGTTCCTGTGACACAGACTAGCATGTTAAAAATGGATCTTACTGTTGGATGACCCCATCCTTTTGCAGCAGAATTGGTGCTAAGCAAAGTTGAAATACAGGAGAGGTTGTAAATGAACTTTTAGGGGCCTCTTTTTTTGATGAAACATAGTCCTCTGAAAAGAGGCATTCACAGCATCCTTGTTGGGAGATCACTGCCTTCCTGACTCATCATGTTAAATATTTCATAAAGACCAAGACAGAGAAGGACCAAATGTGTCTAATGGATTTGATTATAATGATGTCACTAGGGGTATTTTCCAAAGTATATTTAATAAAATCAGGAAAGAAAAAAAATTAACCTGAGGAGAATTAAGATGACAAAATCTAGAGCAGTGTTATATGGAAACATGACTTGGAGTTTTGCTTTGAGAAAGATAATGCAAAAGACAGGAAATAAAGCACCCTACAAATGCATGCAGATAATTTATATAATCGGCTTCATATTATCAGAATCTAGAGGTTTGGTTATTGTTTATTTTTAAGTAATAAAAGTTAAGAGTATACTTACTGAAAGGCCTAAGCCATTCCTTGGCCGTAGTTCCCAAAAGTCTTCTTACACAACTGAATTATGACGTTTTTAAAATATTTCTTTTAAAAAGTAATTTTAAAAAAAAGTAGTTTTGGCTTGTTGAGTGGACATACAATATTGGATGATATGGCAATTTTTGTCACTCTGAAATATTCTGTTTTGCTTTAGCAGAATAGTAAATTAGGTTTTATTCAGAAACTCCTTGTACATGTTAACTCATTTGTAAATTCATTGTATCAAAATAGCCAGATGATATATTTTTTGGAATAATATAATTTTTATGTCATGGAACAATAGCAAGATCATGGCTTGAAGATGTAACATGTGGTTTCATATATTAGTTCTCAAACATCCAGACATCAGAAAGGATTACACCTGCATTGCTTTTGAAGACAGATGCAATGAAATGACTAAATTTGCCCAACAAAATGCTGGGCAGAAGCTCTAAAGCTCAGTGTATAATACAGTATCTCCTTTATCTTCTGCCCTTCAGCTTGCAGCATGGAAGAGACATCAACTGCTTCAGAAAAGGAAGCAGATATTCAGTTTTGAAAGAAATATTTTATTTCATAGAAATATCTTCAAAAACCTTGGAACATTTATTGGCTTCAGGTGTGTTAAAGGCTGTATAGTTATTTTTTCTTGTTTTACAAATGTAAAAACTGAAGCTTAACTAATTCTTTGACTTGTCGAAGACCATAAGAAAATCCACTTTCTGTGTTAAATGCAGTATTTTCCACTGGTTTATTTGCTTCTCCCACTCTAGGGACTGGGTTACAATACTATAACACAAACACACGTGTGTATGTGTGTGCATGCATGTGTGTGTATGATACATGTTATATATGACAATGCTATATAAAACATGTTATATGTATAACACATGTTACAGATATAAACATGCTATATATTAAAATGTGTGTGTTATACTCGTATGTGTGCATACATATATACACACACACGTGTGTGTGTTTGTATACACACTAACAAACACATGAAACCTCTAGGTTAGATTAGAGACCAAGACAGTTTATCACACTCAGGAAAAGCAGAAGCCAGAGCAACACCTTGTACCAGTTCCCTGAGCTGCGTCTCCACAGGGTGATGCAGTGAGGCTCAGATGGTAGCTGAACATGGAGTGGGGTGAATTGCAGTATAAGAGAGCAATCCCGAAGTAAGAAACTTTGCTTTCCTATGTGTTCCATATGCTGATTATTCATAGACTTGGGGGATGTGATGATTTCTAAGAATGACCCTGAAGTATACATTATTTGAGTAAAAGTCTATTGACAAGAATGTTTCCAAACTTTAAAGCCTGGAATAATGCTTTCCTATCGATTCTATAGTCAGAGCCGATGCTGTCCTTTGATAAGGGCTGCTTTCATTATGAGCAGTTTTAGGTGCAGCCCAGTAGTGCCCAATAAGACTCATTGAAAGCACAGCCTGCAGATCGAAAAGCAATTAGCATGCTGGATTGTGATAATTACTCGCAGTGCGGAAAGCTTCTCCAAGATAGAGCTTCTACTGTACCTAATAATAGGATTACTTAACTGGTGATGTATTATCATAGACAAACCAGGATTCTCATTTCAACCTTGTCACTTATAGCGGATGGGGAACTAAACAACCTTCACACATACATTTTTTTTTTTTTTTCTTCCTAAAATAGAGCATAGTGCTGTTCTGACAACTTGTAATGTGACCCAAATGTTACCTTGAATCATGATTTAATGGGCCAGGACAAAGCAACATCTCATTTATTTCTGCTCTTTCTTTGCCTGGTAATGCAATGATTACCAAGACACAAAAATTTAAATGGAGCTCTGATTAAAACTGAAAGTGGAAGCAGATAGAGCAGTTGTGTGTCTGCCATAATTTGCCCATTATTACAAAAGGTCAAGGTGATTCAAATTTCTATTTACATGGGAAAAAAACAATTTTGAGACAGCAGAAGTCACATGACAGTTTATTTCACTCAACAAAAATCTATTATTTCTGAGTAATTAATCCTTAACATTTTGGTCTACTTATGCTTTAATCATTAATTGGAAATTATATAGGATAGAAAATATGACTTATGTTGTTTTAGTACTTAGGTGTACTTAATTAACAGTTTTGAAAATATTTTATAATTCTATTGCTTTATTAAACATAGCATTTTAGGAGTTTGAATCAGGGCTTATTATTATAAATAAGCAATGAAGTCCAGAAGGACTGCTCTTCAGGAAAATTATAGGCTTATAAAATAAAATATCTTACAGTTTAATTTTTCTCTGTGTTTATTATTGCTTTTTCTTCTGCATTTGTTAAACCTCTATAGACACTTACAAATCACATCTGGTCATTGAATTTTCAACCTGCCTGATAACTCATATTAGGGCAATTAGCTTCCATTTTTATTTTTTGTTGTTTCAAATTTTTATTGCCAAAAATAAAGGATCACTTAGATACGTCTTGAAACAGTTCATGGAGAAAAAAAAAAAAATGCAGTGATATATTCATGTTGAGTAAGCCAATGATATGAAAAAGAGAATAAATGTCATTAGCAATTTTTCATTCAAAATGAGAACTGTATTTTTTTAAAATAAGCTTTTTTACCTGAATGTGAATAGGTTTTCAATTCATTAACATATGTTATTATTATTATTATTATTATTATTATATCCCATCAATGTATTTATTGGTTACGCACTGTTTTTTCAATCATTTTTATCATTAAAAGTTGCTTATTTCTAATAATAACAAAATAATATTAAATGCCTATAGAGTTCTAGGAACTGTGCAAGCAGTATGTAATTTCCTTCTCTTAATCTTTTTGACCAAATCAGAAAATATAGTTATTATCCCCATTCATAGACTAAGAAACTGGCATAGAGAGGTGAGTTAGCTTTCCCTTGGCCGTATGGTAGGGGTGGGGTCAGGATTTGAACCGCAGAAGGCAATGAATTTTTTTTTTTAATTAAATATTTTGGGGTGCAATTGATGAGTAAAATTATATAGGTTTCAAGTGTACAATTCTATAATACCTCACCTATATATCATATTGTGTGTTCACCACCCAGAGTCAGTTCCACCACCATATATTTGACACCATTTTCCCTCTTCTACCATCCCTTCCCCCTTAGCCTTTTGTAAATTTTGTTCGAGTCTATGAGTTTTTGTTTCTTTGTTTGTCTTGTTCGTTTGTTGCCTTCAGTTTTATATCCCACATATGAGTGAAAGCATACAGTTCTCGATTTCTTCTGTCTGACTTACTTCACTTAGCTTGATAATCTCAAGATCCATCCATGTTTTGGCAAATTACAGTATTTCACCTTTTGTTGTGGCCCAGTAATATTCTATTGTTTACATGTACCTTATCTTCTTTATCCAATCATCCATTGAAGGACACTTTGGTTGTTTTCATGTCTTGGCCACCCTGAATAATATTGCAATGACCATAGGGGTACACATATCTTTGCGGATAAATGTTTTAAGATTTTTGGGGTAGATACCCAGAAGAGGGATTGTTGGGTCATATGGTAATTTTATTTTTAATTTTTTGAGGAACCTCCATATTATACTTTTAGTCAGTATACCAGACTAATCTAGATAGAACAGGTTTTATTCAATCCAGTATATTAACTATTTGACCCTAACAAAGATTCTCTCCTTGACTAAACCCTAGTTAGTCTTCTTTGAGCTATTTCTTAGCTAGGCCTCATCCTTTAGAATGACTTCAAGAGCTCAATTTTAGCAAGAATCCTGCTAAGTCAATTTAGCCAGAATCTCCTACTCTTCACATCTGTTCAATAGAATTGGTGAAATCCCTCATTTCTCACCATCCCTAGTTAGTATCTGCTCATCCTGGCCTGCCTTCAGCAAAAATCCTATGAGATTGATTTAGCCAGAATCCCAACCTTTACCTCAGATGTTTCCTCCTAGTAATTTTCCATCCATTGACTGTCTGTCCCTAGCCCCCATTCTTGCCTACAAATGTCTGCTTTCCCTTGTTATATTCAGACTTCAGCCAGATCTCTCTCCTACTGCGAGACCCCATTGCAGTGATCTCTCCCTCTTTCACGATGGTCATCAGTAAACTCTGCCTTTCTATTTTAACAAGTATCATACAAATTTTTTCTTTAACAATACTCAGAAAACCAGAGGATCGTGAATTTTTATATTTTTGAAAGACTGTGGGTTCAAGAGTTGCCAGGGGTGTCACTTGGTCACACTCACCAACAGAACATCTTGACAAATCCAAAAATGGTGTGGACACATTTGAATCAATCAATTCTGGTTCTCCCTCTTCTATTAACAGAAGAGAACAAAGATCGTGAACTTTCACAGATCAAATATGTGAAACATACTACTAGAATGTGGAAGAAGATGGAAAACACAAATTCAAAGAAAAAGAAGAAAAAAGGGAATGTGTTTTGTGATGTGCTTATAGCTCTTTGGGGATGATTCATCCATGGCCCTCAGATGTATTTATTTACATGTTTCATTATTACTCCTTAGACTAACAGCCCTTTGAAAGCTCCTTGAAAGCCTGCTAAATTAACTTTAAAGGTACTGGAGCACACGTATCCAGCAGAGTGTCTTTCCACAGGAAAAACTTAATGGATACATAGTAGATGGATGTGAATACAAATGCTATATATAAAGTAATGGTTAACAGCACAGGATCTGGAGCCAGATTCATTGACATTAAATACTAGCTCCTCAGTTAGAAGCTCTTCAGTCTAAGGTTAAGTGATTCATCTGTCTAAACCATAGTCTTCTCATCTCTGAGCATGGGATTATAATAGTGAAGATGAACTGAAGTAATATGTTACTGCTTTGGACAAATAGTTGCACATGTTAAGCAGCTAACAATGTTATTTATTGTTCAATAGAGTCGTAAAATAACACGCATAGATAGTATGTGTATATAGCAAAAAAGTAATCAAAGGTAATTAATAAAATGGAAGGACTACTTTTAAAAATATGTAATGTGTTTTCTCCTGTACTTTAAGCATCTGATCATCTCCTTATTGATGGAAGGGTAGTAGGTGAGAACTGTTTTAGTAGGAATATTAATAAAAATAATAACAATAAAATACTATTTTTTGAATCAAGCTTTTTCCAGATAGGAAATACTTTCTTAGACTTCTTTGGCTCCCATTTTGTATATCAAGAGCTGAGTTTGATGGCCTAGATCATAGTGTTTTTTTTATTTTAAGTGTGTGGGGTTTTTTTGTTTTGTTTTGTTTTTTTATGATTTAATGTTCTAAAATAGTGGGATACCCACTCCATCCAGACTGAGGGATTTTTTTCTCTCTCTTTTTTTTTTTTTTTTTTTTTGGAAGAAAATGGTGGGGAGCTGTAGGGGAGACCAGGAAAACAAATTATTGATAGTGTGAAAAAATAATAGGTAAATACAGATGGAAAAGTATCATTTGTTTTCCTTTGTGTTTGGGTAATGGGGGGAGGGGAGGTTCCTAGGGTTTTCCGCAAAGTCTGGAGCAACAGAGACGGAGCTAGAGTTAGCCCTTCTAAGCCACTCTCAGCACCTGTCCTATAAGAAGAATCCAACTGTCCCTCCCTACCTGTGGGGAGAGGTGAGAGGTATCTAAGAATAGAAGGCCAGCTGACAAGGTTTGCAAGGGTGAGTGAAGTGGAGGGCAGTACGATGGTTCTTTAGCTAAAATCTGTAAGATGGTCAACCAGGCCTGGGACTGGATGGCTCATCTCTGCTGATATCAGGTTGAGATTAATGAACAGGACCACTAGGACTTTGTCAAGCCAAATAAAAACAACAACAACAACAAAAGTGTTACAGCAGCTCATGCATTAGCAGCAGATGGTACCTAATTTCTGTGAGTATGAGACTTTTCAAATGGCACTTTAGGCAAAATTAAAAAAAAAAAAAAAAAACATTTGGAGGTATTTATTCACTTCATGTTTACTAATGTATTTTTACTTCTTTGTTAAAGTCTCTAAAACTATACTATAAGCCATGTTGCCCCAGGTTCTCTCTGTTACTATGACTCTAGGATTATTCTCCCCTTTGAAACTTCCAAGACTTCCAAATTGCTTATCTCTCATTTCCAATTTTCTCTTAATCATAAATTAAATGGCCACACATATTGTATCTCTAATTTATTCCCTGTTGAAAATTTAAGTGAATCAAATTAATTTGCAGCATGTGAATCCCTTTTAACTATCATGCTCCATTTGCATTTAAAAAAATGGATATTGACTAAGTGATATAAATCTTTAAGTATAATCAGTCATCCTGATCAAATGAGAAAGTCCAGGGAATAAACTGTAAACTAGTTTCTGCCTGGGAGGTCTTCCAAATCAACATTCAAGACACGGATCATCCCAGCACATGGAAAGCAGGGTCTTGAAAGTAATTTGACAAACTCTTTCCATCCTGTCTTGGTTACGGTGCTTCTTTCCCATTAATTTCTAGTTCCATAACTTGGGACTTTTCTATTCCAATGGTCTAGAACATCAGTATTCCACTTTTAGTTTTCCTTGCAAGATGTATTTCTTGTTCTAAGATGTCAGCCCTGCTTTGCTTTTATTTAGCAGGCAGTAGATGAGTATGTCTTTTACCACAGGAAATGACAGCTCGGCTGAAGATGGCTACTATCCCAAACCTGCTGGGAAACTCTGGGGATGGGAATTGTTCTATCACATGGTTTCCTTAATCCATTATTTAAACTTGGATTTAAAAATAATATGCCTAGTCTTCCTCAATAGTTGCACATTGTAACATTTATTTTTCTATTCTGGTGAAATATAGTTTCTTCACAACAGAAATATAAAAAGGAAATAGTTCATTTCACCATCTTAGTAATGATGTAGAAATTCAAGGTTATTTATGGAAATAAGGGGACAAGAAATTAGGGATTACTATTAATGGGGGAACCATGTATTAAATATTTCTTGATGAAGTTAGAAGAGTGTCAGGACACACACACATATCAACAAAGAATTGAGACCATTTGAAATAAAAATGCAATATAATAAGTTAACTATCAGCTGCAGTGCAAAATCCTAAAGGGGGAAACCTCAAAAGAAAAAAATATATCTTCAATTTACCTTATTTATAAAATTGTATTAAGGTGTCAAGAAAATACCGCTTTGAATTTGATTACAAGTTGCAATTTGCAGGTTTGGAAAATGAGCTTTAATGTTTGTTTTACTGGCAATTAGTGTCAAGCTCGGGTACAGATGGCCTGTTGTTAATCTGTGAAAGTTGGGGCTGTCTTTCAAGTACAAAAACAAATCAACAATGTTGATTGCTGTATAATTCAATATCCATAATTTCATTTCGCTCTAAATGCATTTATTGTCACTAATGCTTATTGACAAATCTGTTATCAACCTATGACTTTGAACTTCTGCAGCTATTTGAAGGACAGAACACCATCTGACAGTCTTGCAAAATATTGAGGGTGACTTTACTTGAATGAATGCAGTTTTCCAGCATAAAATAAATTGCTTTCAGTGTTTCAATTTCCTTAGGTATTAAAGATGGATTATTTTCAGAAAACCAAAATTCACTTGTTAAGTAAATACTGCAACGCTGCTTGTTCCCCATTTCCTGCTGCCCCTACTTTTTTGTAAACCTTAACACTGTTCACACTCTTTTATTTTATTTAAACATTATTTTTCTTGCTGTTTTCTAGAATAAAAATAAGAGTTTGCTTCTTATTATCTCTACTTATGTGAAAAAAACAAGCATATAAATGAAAGAAAAGACTCAATTGGACAAGTAAGAAAGTTGGATTTAAATAAATAATGCTTTCAGAGTTAATATCTCTTAATTCCCCCATCATAGAGTAACTAATAATCAGTATAAAGATTTATAATTCATTTATACAGATGTGTATACATTTATAATGGATGCCTATGATAATAAATTGGTTTTATCATTCATTTTAAATCTATTCTACAATGGCTTTAAATTAATTAAGTGAAAATTTGCTCTACCAGAAACTTGAATGACATGAAATCTCAAGTTTTTAAGAATAAATCACTTAACTGACAAGTTAACCTAGTTACCTAATTCCAGCTAATCATCAAAAATTCACATATCAATGGCAAATTACTTTTAACATAAATTTGTATGGGAAATAATGCCATAGTTTATAATATAATATAATAACATATTATAATATAATATAATATAAAGTTTTTGACAGTATCTGGAAATTCATATTACTATTTGCAAAGATTTCCATGCTGTTATCTCAGCCCATGAAATAAGCGATAACTAATTATTTGGACTACTTAATAAAAAATGCAATGTGTCCTGACATTCAGTAGGTGCTAAAATAACACTAACAGCTGAGCAGTATTTATTATACTTAATATACCATATTTTTGTAAGTTTTATGTTAAGAAATTTCAATGTCTGCTGAAAAATATCCCCCCATAAAGTGGACTAAAAACATGTTAGTTTATTTCTGGCTCACCTTATAGTATTGAGGGGCTAAACAGTTCTGCAGGCCTACCTTCCTCCATGTAGTCATTTAGGAAGTCGGGTTGATAAAGGACCTGTCACCTTCAACTCATGGCTTCCAAAGTAACCCAAGGGCTCATCTTGTTTTTCCTTTAGGAAGATGGAAGAAGAAAAGAATATATGAAAAGGGTTATCAACCAGAACTGGATTTGGATTTTGTTACTCCAATTCTGATATTCAATTGACTAGAGATTAATCACAAGGCCACATCTGAGTAAAAGAGAAATTGGGAATAGAGGCTAGCTGTATATCCGGTAACAAGGGAGATCCTTGATTATGGATAGGAGTTATCAGTCTCTTTCACAAGTATTTTCTGAGAATGATCCCATTTAATTATTTCAATAGCCCTGATTAGTTAATAATTAAGTGAAACTCAGACAAGTACGTGACTGACCAAGCTATACACAGAGAGTGCCAAGATCTAAATCTTTGTAATACATGATAGCTCTGTTTTGTCATTTCAATACTGTTCAATACCATTACTGTTGTTTGCAGTATTATTTCTATATACAGCAATATAACCTTTGAATGCATTCTTCATGAGAAGAATTTCCATTACAAATTGTGAATGTTCTGCCTATTCTCTTTCACTTATCCATATGTATATGAATATCTATCACTGATATATCCTTTTAACCCACACCTTTTTTTTTTCTGTTACTTTATTCAGTTAAAGGTCAAGTTTTGCTCTTTTACAACATAATATATCGTTTCAATTTTGCAGGATTACTTCTTATTTCTGGCGGATAATCTCCAATTTTAAATTGTGATAAAACAAAGTCAAAGCAGAATTTTATGACAGAGAGTCAACCAACATAGTGGAGAGATTTTTCTGTGTCTTCAGTGGTTCTTTCATTTGTTCCTTAAACAAATGTTTCGAGATCCAGTTATGCATCGGTCACTTTTGTGATTTAGAAGATAGAATAGTTCCCGAAGCAAATAAAGCCCCTTCCTTCAAAGAATGATCTCCTATTCTAGTGGAGACCACAGAAAACAAACAAATAAATAGATTTGTTATTTTTGCTAGATTTTATAATATAATGTCATGCAAGTGACTTGTTGAAAAATAAATCAAGAAAAGTGGGTGACAGTAACTTGCATTGATCTTTGTGCTCTTCCCATTCCACACTTGCCATCCTCTCCAGAGAAATATTTTTCCATAGTGATGTTAAACTCATTTTTTGTCAAATTAAAAAGAGTTGTAATTTTGATTGGAATTGCATTAATTTTCTAGATTAATTTAGGGGAAATGGGCAGGTTTATAAAAATAATAAATACGTAGTTTAAAAAAGATTGGGTAATTGTTTAAGTTTTTTTTTTTTAATATGCAATTTTATATAACACCATCACTGAAGTCTTATCATGATTTGGCATTTGAGTAGAGATCTGAATGAAATGCAGATAAATAGGAACTACTAGGTTTACTAGTATTTTAAAGAAAGCTTTCTCTAGTGGTAAGTAAGCAATTACAGAGTTTGCCTGAGTTTTGTGATAAATACAGAATGGGTGAACTATAAGCAGATTTATAATGAATGGTGACTCCAGGTAATGGGATGGTTAATGGAGTTTGTAGACGTAGAAGCAGGTGATGTTTGCTTGCTGCACTTCTTACTTGGAGGCAGAGGTGAAGCAGGTAAATTTGCAGGTGATTACATTTTACTATGACTGGGTATGGGTTCCTGTGTGTGCATGAGTATCCATAACTGACCAAATGATTGAGAATTTAATTGTTATTGTATGAGATAGAAAAACAAAATTGTACGCACATTGCCAAGAGAAGTTCAGCCTCTTTACATATAGTATCATTCTCTGTAAATTGCAAACTTCTTAACCATATTTTTTATAATTATTGTTAGTTCACTTTTTATATTGTAGATCATCATATTAAAAGAAGGTTACTGAATTCATTAAACAACTATAACATGGTCGTACTATTACTTATAAAATGTATATCAACTGATACTTCCGAGCATTATGGAACTTTGCATTTATTTACTATTCAGAAAGATGAAGAATATGTAGAATTAAGCCATATCTATTAAAAAAAGAAGTCTTTTAGATTTCTTTCTGTGGGATTTAACCAGTGCGAAGCAATAGGAACCAAGATCAATTGATTTTATGTCTACACAAAATTATAGATTGTAAGAATTCAAGTTAGTGTTAGAGAAAGAATATACATCTCTAGTTGTTTGAGAGTAGCATTTAAAGTCATCAGAAAAAGCATAAATGGAAAGACATGAGAAATCAAAGAAATCTTGAAATGAATTTGAAGTAAATTTAAAGAGTCATAGATAAAGCAAAAAGAGCTAGAAATTGATTTTTTTTTCTTTCTTTTTTTGGAGTGTTCCTGGCATTCACAAGTAGAAATACCAAAAGAAGTAAAAACCAGGAAGAGTTTAGATTTTACACAATCTACAATTTCCAGCATCTGGCACCTTTCAGTACAGAGCAGGCATCAGCATATCCTTGTCAGAATGGACTAAGTTGCCTATCAATATCTATATTGACACTGATATTTTTAAGTACTTAGAAAGAAAAGTAAATCATTCAAAAAAACCCCATCACAAACAGAGAAAAATAGAAACGTGAAGTTGTGACTGTAGCAGAGTTTTACATATTATAAGTTAAAAAAAGATCTTACCTCTTTCGATCCTATGTTAGTTCAATTGAAGGAATATATATATATATATATATATATATATATATATATATAATGTGAATAACACACAAAAAAAGAAAGTAAATAATTAATGGATTCAGCTCCCAGCTTCAAGAATAATCTACTCTTTTTTCCCAATTTATTTCATCTTTTTCCCTATTTGTTCTTTTATTCATTTGTTTTTCATCTTAGACTAGATATTTAAAGCAAATTCTAGACATCATGTCTTTTCTACCCTAAATATTTTATTATACATCTATAAACATTACAGTTTTTTAAATATATTAAATTGTATCTTGTCATTAATACACCCCAAAAAAATGTGCAGTATTTCTTGATATCATCTACTGCCTAAAATAAGTGTAATCCCTTTACTCCAAATTGTCTTTTTTTTAGAATCTATTCATTTAAATTAGGATTCAAATATGCCACACATTGTAATTGTTCGTTGTCTTTTAGGTCTAAAAATTCCATTCCATTTTTCTATATATTTATTTATTTTATATGTATTTTTTCTCCAAGTAATTTGTCCTATAGAATAGCTCTCATTTATATTTGCTTGCTCTTTTCTGGTGAGATAGCCAGATAGTAAACATTTAGGTTTTGTAGGCCTAACTTTGCTTTTGTAACACGAAACAGCTATAGATAGCACTTGAAGAAGTACAACTATATTCCAGTTAACTTTATTTATGGACACTGATATTTGAATTTCATATAGTTTCCACGTGTCTTAGAATATTATTCTTCTCTTTATATTTTTCAACCATTGAGAAAAGTAAAATTATTTTTTAAGCTTGCAGATTATACGAAATAATGCACTGGGGAGTTATTTTGGTCACAACTGCTTTCTCCTTTTATATTTTATAAGATAGCAATTGAATTTAAAAGCAAGATGAGATTTTTATTACTTTTTTGGCCAACAGCACTTCATGGGTGGTGCAATGTAATTATTACTGAATGAAAGCATAAGGTGCCTAATTTCTGGCTGCCCACTTAGTAATGCTTATTATGATCAGTCTGATTCCTCCATTACAAACTTCCCATAAATGAAACCTTTCATTTATTGCCATTAGTTTCTATTGATGACTATTCACTTCCTTGTTTTTTGGGGGTAAATAAATTAGTGATTTTCTAATTCCATGTTTTGTTTTGTTTTTTGGTTTGTTTGTTTATTTTTCTGCATTTATTAGCAAGAATTCTTTTAAAGACAACTTTACCTCATCAATCATGTGTCCCTTATTGCTACTGGGTTGCAATTATTTCTCTTCAAAGGTGCATTTTTGAATGGGAGTTCCTAAGTTCAATGTCCGTTGAGCTGTTATAAATTACAGTTGACCCTTGAACAATATGGCTTTGAATTGCATGGGTCTATTTGTACACAATTTTTTTTCAATAAATACAGTAAACAAATTTCCTCTTCCTTATGATTTTCTCAACAACATTTTCTTTTCTCTAGCTTACTTTATTATAAGATTACAGTATATAATATATAAGATACACAATATGTTAATCATTTGTTTACGTTATCTCTAAGGCTTCCGGTCAACCATAGGCTAGTAGTAGTTATATTTTTGGGGAGTCAAAAATTATATGTGGGTTTCCAAATACATGGGTTCAAGGGTCACCTGTAATTTCATGAGTTTTATTATGAATCTTTTGGGTTCCTGTGACTAATAGTGACAAAATAGTGCAATAATAATGTTTTTTTAATACCCTGAAAAATAAACACCCTATCTATATCAAATTAATGTAGATTTTAGAGTTATGTAACAACAAATGTTGCCTACTTTTACTGAAAGTGAACCATTATTTTCAATGCTTAAAGATAGTACTTCATTAGTTGGTACATTTTGGCATTGAGTATTTTTTAAATGATGGGATTATTTCATGATTAATATGGCTTACTGTGATTATTTTGCTGTTACACTGAGCTTTGTCTTTAAGCTGCTCAGGAGATTTTGAATTTTTAAATTACAAGTAAAAGTTGATCTTCAAAATTTCTGTGTTAATTAAATGAACAAAGCAAATAGATATTGACTAATTTTAACAATTTTAAAAATTAGGCTTAGTCCTTAGTTTTGCTTTTTCAAGTAAAATACATCGGTTGCTACATATCTATAATGTTCATGTCATTTTTTATTTTGAGATTACTTCATAATAAAGTTCCTATGTGAAAACAGATTTATATGGATCAACATATACAATGTAGATGAAATTGGACACTTAATTTATTTTACAAAAAAGAGTGAAGACTTATGTTTGAGGGTTATAATCAGTTAATATCAATAAGCTATCCCTTCTGCTTACCAAGTTACTCTCCTCATTTTTGTACTGTATCTCATTGTCTTCTCTCTCTTATCCAAAGATGTTACATCAGCTGTTTCCATCTGCTCTTGTAAGTAAAATTTGACTCTTATTGTAAAGATGACATTGTTTATCTCAAAAATTATATATATGTATGTATACATACATACATATATATTCATATATATGTATGTATATATATATATATATATATATATATATAAATGAGTCATGAATATTTATTGAAGGTACTGGTTGCTCATGGAATTGAGTTTTTGAATGTTTGCAATATATGTCTTACTGCTCATTTTGTTTGGGAATGATTTTTCTGTGATTTTTTTCCTATGTTTGATTTTCTGCCTCTTCAATCTAGCTCTCCTGGTTGCAAAAGAATAAACAAAGTTTTAATTTAAGAAGTCAGCACTTAATCTATCCAGCTAGTGGCCTCTGGATGGTTTGTTTTCAGAGTAAGTTCAATGTAATAGTAGAAGCAGCTAAAATATTTTCTTGCCTTCTCCCAATATAGCCTGGTGGTGCTAATATAGTTTTTTGATTTCCTTAAATCCTTCTCGTTAAAAAAAAAAAAAAAAATCCTCTTATGCTACATAGAATATTATATAGTAAATTCAGGGTTCAGTTCAGGAAATAGAAATAATTCTGTTTTTTTCCAGCAGAAATCAATTTAACACAGGGTATTGCATGTTTGTCAAATCATTATGAGGCCAAAGGAATGGCAGTAAGGTCCATCACCTACAACAATGCACTACTGCTGCCGTGATCCAGACCAAGACCTTTTAATGTTAGTGATACCACAGCTAGCGACACAGAGCCACCCACACTCATAAAGCTTGTGACTGGGACTAGGTGACATAGGACTTGTCCTCTGTAACTGTAGACTAATCTGTTAAAGATTATATTTAAATTGACATTGTTACTGAAATATCTCATTCTCCGCCTTTGGACCTTCGGAATTTCACACAACTGCATCAAAAAGACAGAGTCTGAATTGTGTCCAATTTTTTGGCTTTATGCAAGTCAATAAAATGTAGATTTTGATCTTCCATTTTCACTAATACAAGAACAATTTTAGAAAGAGCGGAAATATATGCCGAGTGTCAACAGAGAGCATCTTAAACAAATAAGGAATGTGATGAGTATATGTAAAAGGTTGCAACGTAAGTGTCATTTTAAATGAGAAATTCAAATACCATTCTTTCTTATGCACAGGTAAATGCACTAATCATTAGGTAATTAAATCTGACAAAACCACGTTGCAATGTCTTGGCAAACATTTTCTATATTAGTTTCCTAGAGCCACCACAACAACATACCACAGCTAGATGGTTTAAACAACAGATTTTTTTTTTTTTTTTTCCGCCCACACAGTTCTGGAGGCTAGAAGTCAGAGATCAAGGTATTGACAGGATGGGATTCTTTTGCGGTCCCTCTTCTCAGTTAGCAGATGGCCACCTTCTCCCTGTGTCCTCACGTAGTCCTTTCTCTGTGTGTGCCTTGTGCTTTCTGTGTGTCTTATTACCCTCTTCTTATAAGAACACCAGTTATATTGGATTAGGGCCCATCCAAATGACCAAATTATAATTTGATCACCTCTTTAAAGGCCTTATCTTTAAATACAGTCAAATTCTGCAAGACTGGAGGATAAGGGTTCCACATATGAGTTTGGGGGTGGATGGGGAGGCAATTCAGCCCATAGCATTCCCCTCCTACATTTCTTTTTATTTCACAAGCAGATTCCATGGAATAGGCCCAATTGTATTCTCATAATCATTATAAAATTATATGAAAGGTCATGCTCATGTACTTTATCAGTAAATTTTTCCCTAACAAGTTAAAAATTATGTGCATATAAATTATTCACTCAAAGTTACAAAATATCTAGGCTGAGTTATTCACACATCATACTAAAGACATCCAGAAGGGAAGAATTTCTTTTTACATTGTACAATGGTCGTATCATCGCCAGTTTACTCCTTCTAGCTGTAACAATGTCACTCTGAGAAATAAATCCAGTTTCTAAGTTATAAGAAACAGAAGTTGATATTTTCCACTTGGTTCAAACTAATTGATCTGTTTTCTTTATAGATAGAAGGAGAAAACAGGTGCTTCTGTGATGTATGAAAGAATGTAACTCACAATTATTACGATGAAGTGTAAGAGTTATGTTAATCTACATTGAATATTGAAAGCACTATAATCAGAGCACAGTCAAGTTACTACAGCAATGTGCTTCAATTCTATCTCGACTTTGAATAAAATTGTTTTAATTATGTTGAAGTTTCTTAAATGCTCTTATTGCTCATTATCTTTCAGCAAATGGTAATTATTTTGTGGTGCTGTCAACTGCACTTTGGAGTAGAGGACCACTGCCATTTTCATAGTTTTTTAAATGTAAAAATTGCTGTGCAGTGTTTCATATAAGTCATTTTTATCATCGACAGTGTTCACAGCATGAACATATAGTGACAGATTATTTCTAGGGAGAATCAAGATGAGACATTGGGGCCAATTACTGCAAGGAATTCCAGTAATAATATGATATTTTTTGCTTAAATTGCAACTCAGAAGGAAAGGTCAATTCTGACATATGTTTAAGTATAAAAGCGAGCTTATTTATTTGGCTTCTTATACACAAATATAACAAATAGGTAATTTTTGGTACATTTACTGATTTATATTCAAGGTAAAATAACGTATTAAATTTTAAAAAAGTGATGCAGAGTCCAAAAAGCTGTTATTTCCAAGTAAGTTTGTATATATATATCTCAAATAAATAATTATATTCAGATATATTTCAGTAATTAAACTATATCCCTATTGTCATATATATATCATATATATATGATAATATTTTAATAGAATAATATTTTATTCTATTATTCTATTATTTATTCTATTATTTATTCTATTATTCTATTATAGAATAATTTTAATAAGAATAATATTTTAATTATATATATATATCATATATATATCACATATATATTATATTATATGTGATAATTATTATATAAATGATTATATAAATATAAATATTATATTATATATATTATATTATATATTATAATTATATATATATATATCATATATATATCACATATATATATATGATATATATATAATTAAAATATTATTCTTATACCATATAAGTCATCTATTTAAAGTGTATAATTCAATTCTTAGTATATTCACAGGGTTGTGCAATCATTACCATAATCGATTTTAGAATATTTGTATTACTTCAAAATGAAACTCCCAACTAATTAGAAGTCACCCTCCACTTCAACCCCAGTCCAAGGTAACCAAGGTTATGTTGCTATAGACTTGCTTATTTGGATATTTCATATAAATGAAATCATGCAATATATAGTCTTTTTGACTGACTCTTTTCACTTAGCATAAAGTTTTCAATATTAATTTATAATATAATTTTCTAGTGTATGGAAATATACTTTCTTTGTCTGTTCATCATTTGAAAGACATTTGGTTTCTTTCCACAGTTTGGTTATTATGAATAATGTTTCTATCTACTTTATGTACCTACATTTTTTTCTTTTTGAAAATGTATCTAGAAAAGAAATTCTGGGAGTATATAATAATTCTGTTTAATCTTTTGAGGAACTTCCAATCATTGTCAAAGTGACTTTACCATTTAACATTCCCACCAGTTGAGTATGGCAGTTCCAGTTTCTCATGTTCTCACTAACACATATCATTATATGTCTTTTTTTAATTTTTATTATAGCCATTCTAGTAGGTATGAAATAATATGGCATTATGGTACAATTGACTCTTTCTGTATATATCAATTAATAACAAGTGCCCACAAATTATTAGTAATAATCACTTAAATGGTGCTGGACAAGCAGTGCATGTGTGCTGATCTTGTCACTCTGAAACCACTGACTTAAATAACTAACAGAGATATAAATAAATGAAGAAAGAGTACAAGGACAAGGAAAGAGCAAAATTATAATGTTCCATTTATTGGATATACCGCATTTATTCATCTATTCATTGGTTAACGGACATTTGAGTGGGAAAGAAAAGAACAAGAGGAAAAGGAAGATATACTAGCATGAGGAAGACATTGATTCTCATTTCAAAGGACATCATATTATCTTAATGCTCCAGAAAAATAATTTTAAATCTAGAATCCTACACACAGTCAAATGATCAAAGAAATCGGAAAGCAAAATGGAGACAGTTTTAAGCCTGGATATGCCAACAAACAAATAAAACAAAACATAACAAAACAAAACAAAAACAGCACCAAAAAAGCCAAAGAAACTCCCATGAACCCTTTCTTATGAAGCTAAGCTAACAGAAATGAAGGGATACAGAATAGACTATGAACATAGAGCATCTTCAAAGGAAGACTCTCACCAAAGCAAGGAAAGTAAGAGAATCCCCAGGATGCTGGTTATGGTGTCCCCATAGCAACAACTAAGCCCTAAGTCCTTAGAGCAAACAGGAGTGATTGCAGCATTAAGCTGTGGTCTCCAGAAAACAAACCAGAACCACAGATTGTATGACAATTTTCACTGTGTGAAAATCTGACTGAGAGGTTGAAGATGGGATGGCGAGAATTAGTTTGGAAATACAGCTAATCTATCAGTAATAATATACACAAAAAATAAAAATAAGAAATTGTACATGAAAGGCAATTTAATGAAACTACACTGAGCAGCCCATATGTGTATACATACGCATATATTCCTAATAACAAAATAATATAGTTCATAAGCCCTGAATGTTGATTTAATCCAGTGGTGATTTAACAACTGAAGATGTAAGAAGACGGAAAAGGGTATTACATGGTCAGAGAAAAAAAATCCTCATCTCCCACAACAGGAAATCAATAGGTATTTATAAAGTTGTTAAATCATTATTGTAGCATAAGTATACAATTGAAACTTATGGTACATGAGAGCACTACAAAAAGAGTAGTAAGTACTTACAGTACTTATTACTATGGAGGTGAATTAGGAGCGTGGAGGAATTAACCTTTGGAGTCTTTGACCTTGGATATCCTTCTTTGAGTAGGTTTTAATATTAAATTTATCAATATACATTCATATAACTTTTATAAAATTTTATAAATGATCGGTTTTATAAGCAGAAATTCACTATAATGTTATCCTCATTAATGAAAGCTAAAACAGTGGGAAGATAAGAAACTACTACATTGCCTCGAAGTCCTTTTTCAATTGGAGAATGCATGTCTTAACCTCAGGTTTTTTATTTCCTGTTTCTTGCTTTTCCAAAAAAAAAAAAAAGTTATTGATTTTTGAACACTAAAGATCACTCAAACTTAGAACTATTTGTTTATTTATTAATTTACTTACTTATTCAATTATGTTTTTCAGGCTTATTATTATTTTAGCCTGCAGCCAGCACCAAATCACAAGAATCTTAATTTGCCTTGATGTCTAGTATTCCAATCTTTCTTGCATGCCTCTACTAGAAAAATCTGTGTTGGTTCCATGGATATCTTTGCTCATGTTCTCTCTTCACTTTCCTTTCTGATTTAAGTTCTCAGCGTTGGTTTCTCTTATTCTATTTTTAAGATTTTTATTAAAATACAGCTAACGTACAATATTATATTAGTTTCAGGGGTACACAATAGTTATTCAACATCTATACACCTAAAGAAGTGGTCACCATGATAACTCCACTCCATCTGACACCGTACCACACTGTCACAATATTATTGACTATATTCCCTATGCTGTACATTATATCCCCATGACTTATTTGTTTAAAACTTGGAAATTTGAACCTCTTATTCCCCTTCACCTTTTCCCTTTTTTTTATTTTTTCAACTGTAGTGGCATTCACTATTATTTTATGTTAATTTCAGGTATACAGCATAGTGGTTGGATATTTATATAATTTAAGAAGTGATCAGCCTTACTAGTCTAGTACCCAACTGGCACTACACATCGTTATTACCATGTCATTGACTATATTCCCTACGCTTTACTTTGCATCCCCATGACTGTTTTGTAACTACCGATTTGTACTTCTTAATGGCTTAATTTTTTTTACCCTACCCCAACCCCCCTCTCATCTATCACCCCTATAAATCTAGCACCCCTATAACACAATATATAGTTATTAAATTATTATTGACTATATGCCTTATGCTGTACACTACATCCCCATGACTACTTTATAACAAACAATTTGTACTTCCTAATTTATTTCCCTTTTCACCCACCCCCAACATCCCTCCCTTTTGGCAATCATCAAAAGGTTCTCTGTATCTATGAGTTTGTTTCTGTTTTGTTTGTTTGCTTATTTTGTTCTTTAGATTTCACATATAAGCAAAATCACATTGCATCTGTCTTTCTCCATCTGACACTCCACTCAGCATGATACCCTCCAGGTCCATCGATGCTGCTGCAGATGGCAAGAACTCATTCCCTACCATGGCCGAGCAATATTTCATTGAATATATGTACCACCTACTCTTTATCCATTCATCCATCAACGGACAAACAGGCTGTCTCCACATCTTGACCATTGTAAACAATGCTGCAATGCATATATGGATGCACACATCCCCTTGAAGTATGATTTTGGGTTTCTTCAGATAAATACCCAGAAGTGGGCTTACTGGGTGCTTCATTGTCTTTTTTTATAACCTTTGTTTTAAAGTCTACTTTGTCTGTTATAAGCATTGCTACCCTAGCTCTCTGTTTGTTTATTTCCGTTTTCATGAAATATCTTTTTGCATCCCTCTACTTTGAGTCTGTGTGTGCCTTTCGATCTGAAGTGAGTCTTTTATAGAAAGCATATGTAAAGGTCTTGTTTTCTTATCCATTCAGTCACCCTATCTTTTGATTGGAATATTTAATCCATTCGCATTGAAAGTAATTGTTGATAGATATTCAGTAATTCAATTTTATTATTCATATTTTCCTCTTCTTCTCCTTCTTCTTTTTCTTCTCCTTCTCCTCCTTCTTCTTTTTTAATCTTAAAGAAATACCTCTATGATTCCTTGTAATTCTGGTTTGGTGTTGATGAACTCTTTAGCTTTTGCTTGTCTGGGAAGCTCTTTATCTGTTGTTTGATTCTAAATGATAGCACTTCTGGATAGAATCATCTTGGTTGTGGGTCCCTGCTTTCCATCACTTTGAATATTTCCTGCCAATCTCTTCTGGCCTGCAAAGTTTCTCTTGAGAAATCAACTGATGGTCTTATGGGAGCTCCCTTGTAGGTAACCAACTGCTTTTCTCTTGCTGTTTTTAAGGTTATTTTCTTGGTCTTTAACCTTTGGTATTTTAATTATGATATGCCTTGGTTTGGGCCTCTTTCAGTTAATAATTTGGGACTTTCATCATTTTCGAGGCTTGTATATATATTTCCTCTGCCAGGTTAGGGAAGTTTTTCATCATTATTTCTTTAAATAGGTTTTCAATTCCTTGCTCTCTCTCTTCTCCTTCTGGTAGTGTGGGTACTATAGGGGTACTATGGGTACTATAGAATGGGTAGTATAGTGGTACTATGATGTGAATTTTGGTATACTTGATGTCCCAGAGGTCCCTTAAATTATTTTTATTTTTTTTGGTTTCTTTTTTTCTATTTGCTCTTCTCTTTTAGACTATAAGTCTTCTACTACCTTATAGTCTAAATCACTGATTTAATCTCCTGCTTCAATAATCTACTGTTGATTCCTTCCAATGTATTCTTCATTTCAGTTATTATATTCCTTATTTCTGATGGTTATTTTTTAGATTTTCTATCTCCATTTTTGTTTCTTATCTCTTTGTTGAAGTTCTTCCTGAGGTCATTGGGCATCCTTTTAACCAGCGTTTTGAACTCTGTGTCTGGTAGATTGCTTGTCTCCATTTTGTTTAGTTCTTTTTCTGTAGCTTTATTGTGTTCTTTTATTTGAGACATATTTCTTTGTACCCCCATTATGGCTGCCTCTCTGTGTTTGTTTCTACATATTAGGTAGGGCTGCTATGTCTCCCAGTCTTGGTAAAGTGGCCTTATGTAGTAGGTGTCCTGTGGGGCCCAGTCTTACTGGTCATCTGAGCTGGGTACTCCAGGTGTGTCCCTTGTGTGGGTTCTGTGTATGTTTTCCTGTTGTAGTTGAGCCTTGGTTGCTCTTTGCATATCCTTCCAACTGACCTTGGGCTGATTAGTTGTATGGATTGACGATGACTACAGTGGAAGAGCTGTGGTGCAGAGGCTGACTCTACAGAGCAGGATTCACTTTAGCAGGGTCTGGTGCCTGCCTAGTCTTCCCTTTGTGTGAGTCATCACTGAAGGCAGCTGGGTGATGCTTCTGCTGGGTACAAAGCTGGACATCAGGTGTGTCAGCCTTGGGCCTCCTAGGAGAGAACCTGTTGCAGGCCAAGTTCAGCCACAGTCCATGCCCTGCCCAGGGCCACCTGGCATAAGCCACAAAGCAATCCAGAGATGGCCCACCTGCACTGTTACTTGTAGGTGCCTTGAGAGGCCAAGCTGTGAACTAAAGCCAGCTGTTGCTAGTGTCGGGCTTAGGGCTACTCAGCCAGAAGTACAGAGCATGGAAAAGCTATATGCTGCTTGTTTGGGTTTTGTGAACCTTTGAGACATTTTAGGAAAGTCTGCAGCTTGTGCCAAGACAGGCCATTTATACAGAAAAGCCACCGAAAGCAGTTTGGTGCACCTGAAATTTAGATGGGGCAAGGTCTCAGGGAATTAGGGCTGGGCAAACTGTACTAGTCAGGTTGAAGAAGACTCAGATATGGCAGCTGCCTGTGTCTGCAAGCAAGGAGGGGGAGGGCTCAACAAAGAAACAATGGCTTCCACCTGTTCCTCTTTCCAGGAGAAATCCTCCCCTCCAGCCCTCACTCTGAAGCCAGACAATTTAGTTCCTCACCTACGTCCCTGGCACCTTTAAAGCTGCTGCTCAAGCGCTGGAGCTCAGAGCAAGTGAGGCCATCAGCAAGTAAGTCCATGCACTATCTCTTTTAGAGGAGCCCCTGGGATGCCAGACATTTTCTGTCTCACTCAACCACCATCTCCACTGGTTTTCACAGCTAGAAGTTATGGAAACTTCTCCCCCTGGCACTGGAACCCTGGGATGGGATCTCTCACTACTCCAGAGGTACCTCCACCGCTGAGGTAGCACTCCTAAATTTTAAAGGTCGCATGCAGGTGTTCTGTTTCTCTGCTCTTCCTACCAGTCTTGAGTTGTATGTCCATAGTTGTAGTGTTACTGGGAATGGCATTTATACCTTGATTCTTGTCTTTATACCTTGATTTGGTAAAGAGACAGAGTTTGTGCAGCATAGGTTAGTGACAAGTTTATTAGTAAAAGCAAGTATACTCCGAGACATGGAGTAGCTTACCCAAGAACGGTAAGCATCTTCTCCTTACATTGTGTGAAGGTTTTTATCTCTATGGGTAGAATTGTCTCCCACTCTCCCTATTATCTTTCTTTCTCTGTGCTGAGTTGTCCCATCCCCCACTCTGATTCCCAAGTTTCTTTCTCAGGGTGTAAGTGTGAACCTATTAATTCCTCATGGTTTATTTGAGAAGCTCATGAAAAAGGGTCCTGAGAAGCAGGATGTATATTCTGATCAGCGGGATGCTTTGTCTCCCTCTCCAGCATTTTCCTCTTTTAACAATATATCTTGTTCTCAATATCTTGCGAAGCACGTGTTTGTGCCCCAAGTGAGAGAAGTTGCAAGGGGCCTTGATTCAAGTAGAAGCAGTTACAGGGGCCTCCTAACTGGGGCTAGTTTCTTTCTTATCCTGCTTATTTCTACCTTTCTACATACCCTTTTAGTAGGGCTTCGGTTCAGCTAGACTTCAGGTGATTCTCAATGATTGTTTTTCTGTAGTTCAGCTGTAATTGATGGGGTCCTGAGAGGCAATCCTGAGAGTGCAGCATTTACCTACTCCACCATCTTGACCAGATCCTGGTTTCTCTTATTCTTTAAGACCATTTGGGTACTATTCTCTGCATAATGACTTCTTATGTAGAAAAAAAAAAAAAAAATCCCCTTAGAAAAATGTCAACATTATGAATGTATTTTCTCCTTTGTAATATACTATAAGTCTCCTGAAACCATAAAATATGAGTAGTATTATATGCATTAAAATTTCTGTGCCCCTAGCAGAGTGTTATATGCATAGCAGATGATAAATATAAATATTAAAATTCAGTAAACTATAAAGTGAAAAGGGAGAATGTTTCTTATTGAAATATGAAGAATGCCTCTGTGACTTGTATTCAAAGATAATTTCCCAAATCTTGATTAATTATGTAATTATCTTCTAATAATGTTTGCTTTCTTAATCATAAAAGAGCATGTAGTTATTCAAAATCTCTTAATATTGTTGTTTTTCTACAACTCAGTGAATTATACAATTGACTTTTGGATATAAGCTTATTTAATTATCTCCATACACATTCACACACATGAGTTGAAGAAACTCACAGTACATTAGGCATAAGACAGAATTTAAAAAGTTTAATTTCATATTATATTTTTTACTTTGTTTAAATCATGTGCTACTTTTTACTTCACTTAATATTGTTATAGAACAGAAAGAGTTCATCCACATGCCACTAGCAGAGCCAAAAGCTAAACACTGAGAATTGCAGTGTAGAAATATTGGTTATTTTATTGATGAAAGGTGCCATCCAGGAAAGTGGGAAGCTCAAAAACCTGAACTCCCTGATGGCCTGTAGGTTATAGATTCTATGGAGCAAAATCACAAGACACCATGGGTTAGGAGTAGGGGGTGGTGCTGGGAGCTGATTGGTCAGAGGTGAGGTAAGGGTTATTAATCATTTCTTCAGGGCTTGAGGACAGTTCTAAGGTCTTTTCCAGTGTCTCTCTGTTTAGTCTCATAGAAAAATAGCCAGGGGGTCCTTCCAACTTAGGGCTCAGGACCTGAAACATAACTTAGGTCAAGCTGTTATCTTTAGCCTGGGAGAGGTCCCCACCTTGTGACCATTGGTCAGGTATGGGCTACTGTCTTCTGCTGCCACAGGGGTTGCTGATTATCCTGGGGAAAGGCTAGATCTCTGATATATAGATAGATAGATAGATAGATAGATAGATAGATAGATAGATAGATAGATAGATAGATAGATAGATAGATAGATGAGAGAGAGAGAGAGAGAGAGAGAGAGAGAGAGAGAGAGAGAGAGGATTTCTAGAGGTAGAATTTCAAACTACATTTAATCAACATCATAAGGATCCTTAGTTTCAATTCCTTCCTTTCTTTTGATCCTTCCTCAGTCTTGAGGGAGAAGGTGCCATGCCTGCTCTTGCTACTTCCTGCTGAAAAGGGGCAGAGTTCAGGAACAGTAATGAAAATGTCTTTTATTCTATCAAAAATAGTCTTCAGTTCCTGCTTTACCATGAATACTTTCTACCACCGGGTTTGCTTTTCCCCTGGGAGCCCTGCTTTTAGTCCTAAAGATGAAATATTTAATCAAAAACATAGAACCTCTAACAGAAAATATAATATGATAAGGATTATCAATATAATATGTTCTCGTAAATAGCCCATGAAAGAGGCCTCCCATTCTAGAAAGTAGCCAGGAAAAGGGATATTCTATTGGGTCTTTCTCACGTCTGGTAGCTAAGTAGCCTTCTGCATGACTCTATTTATCTGAGTCTCACTTCCCCAGAGGTATTAATGTACGCGTAGCATGTTGTATTAGCAACTGCATAGACTCCTCCTTGTTTTGCCAGCAAGCAACCTGAAGAAATCCTCTAACGACCCATGTCCCAGGAACTCTAAGGTGGTCTTTTCGAGTCTCAGAGCTTGAGCAGTAGAACAGGCCAAATGGCTGGCTGTACAGGTTAAATTCCATAGCATCAGGTATTTAATAAGAGATGTCTGTGAAAACAAAAGAATAACAAAGGTTAATGATAAGATCAAATTATAAATCAGCTTCTGAGTTTGTAAGGCTGATAGTTGAGGCATCTTCTGTAGTTTGAAATGTCTCTGATGACATCATCAGGTGCTAAGGCACATTCTCTGTGTGGCTTACCAAGTGTCAGTCACTGAGATTGTTTAAGCATGAGCTATTGTGGTGATTTTCTGAATTTTATATCAAGTTGTCCATCTTACTTTGCCAGGCTTTGGGAAAAGGCAGTTTCAGTACTCAGTGATTCTTAGTTGAAGGATGGGATAAAATTGGAAACATGTTTACAGTCACAGACAGATATTGGAGGAAACTAGAGGAATTCAGGATCCAGTCCAGTTTACAAGTAGAAAACAAAACAAATCCCAAAAGACAATGAACAGCACTAGACTCTTATATCCACAAAGGTATATTATAATTTCTGTTGAAACATTTTTTTTCTTACTAATCACCCATTGTTACCCAAGATAGACAAATTAAGACTAATTTATTTTCAAGATAAGTCTAGTTTCAATAAATGTGGCTTGAATATTTGTGTAAGTCCAGCAAGAATAATAATTAACATATAGGAACTTTTAAATCTGCTTCGCTAGAATCTTTTATAAGTAATTTTCACATTGCACATAAAAGGCTTCTCAAGGCCAGAGAACACAAGGCAAAGACTTGCCATCAGTTGTTGTCTGCAATACCTATAAGTTTTGGGTGAGTTCCTCTCTTGTCGAGGACCCCAAAACATCTTGAGGTCCCTGTGCCTGCCAAGAAGTGACATTCTTTACTCACATGCGAAGGCTGCTGGGAATCTTGTAAGCAACATACCAGGCCAATACTTCCGAGGGTTTTATTGGCTTCCATAAGTCAATCTTACATTTTAAAGCTGTCTGGTCATATACAAGTCTATGCATTTCTGTCTCAAACATGACATTGCAGTCAAAGACTTGTTAATAAAAACCAGTTTCCAATTCTGTGCTGTTATAAAGAGGAAGATTCTTACTGAATTTATGCAAATAATCACATTACCACCAAAATAAAAATACTCACTTATTAAAAGTTTATGAATTCTGGAGGGATCAAATGGGGGGGAAATAATGATTGAATTCTGTTTACAAAGGTATAATGTACCAAATTACTAAGTCATAGGTGGTTGAAAAGAAACAATAAAATGAATAGGAAAAACCATAAGTGTTAAACTTATGTATTTTGGTTTTAGAGAAAATTTTATGAATTTGATTTCAAAGATAAGGGAAGTAAAAGTAAAAATAAATGAATGGGACTGCATTGAACTAAAAAGCTTCTGCAGAGCAAAAGAAAACAGCAACAAAAAACAAACAGGCAATCAACTGAAGGGAAGAAGATATTTGCAAACAACATATCTGATAAGGGGCTAATATCCAAAATAGAAAAAGATCTCATACAACTCAAAAACAAAAAAACAATCCAATTAAAAAATGGTCACAGAAACTGAACAGACACCTCTCCCAAAAAAGACATACAAATGGCCAACAGATACATGAAGAAATGCTCAACTTCACTAGCTGCTAGGGAAATGCAAATCAAATCCACAATGAGACATTACCTCACACCTATTAGAAAAAAAAGAGGTTGTAGAGCTAAAGATACACTCCTGGTGGGAATGTAAATTGGTACAGCCACTATGCAAAACAGTATGGAAGTTCCTCAACAAATTAAGAATAGAATTACCATATGACCCATCAATGTCTCTTATGGGCATCTAACCAAAAAATCTGAAAATATTTATTTGTAAAGATATATATACCTCTATGTTTGTTGAAGCACTATTCACGGTGGCCAAGACATGGAAACAACCGAAGTGTCCTTACCCTGTTTGGTTGGAGGTGAGGTAAGGGTAATGAATGATTTCTTCACGTCTTAAAGACACTTCTGAGGTCTTTACTAGTGTCCCTCTTTTGGGTCTCACGGGGAGGTAGCCACGGGTCGTTCCACCTTAGGGCTCAGGAACTGAAACACAACTTCGGTCAACATGTTATCTTTAGTTTAGCCTGCCAGAGGCTCAGACTGTTGTCTTCCGATGCCTTGGGCGGAGGGTTGCTGATTATCTGGCAAAAGGCTAGATCTCTTTTTCTGGTATATATATACACATATATATGTATATATATATATGTGTGTGTGTGTGTGTATACACACACACGTATATGTGTATATATATATATATATACACATTTATATGTATATATATGTATGTGTGTGTGTGTGTGTGTGTGTGTGTGTATATACACATATATATATGACAGAGAGGATGATTTCTAGAGCTAGTATTTAAAACTAAATTTAATAATAAGAATGCTTGGTTTCAATATCTTCACATGTCCAATGACTAGCTAATAGGATTATCAATGCATTATTTTTTAATGGTATTCCCTATATAAATCAATCCAATGTGTGTGTGTGAGAAAAGTAATGTAAATTTATGGCTTGAAACAGGGATAGGATCCACATTTTATCCAGAAACAATATAAACAAGTTTAATTTCAACACACATGTTTTAGGCAAATGGAGAAAATTATGGAATTAAATGAAACAAATCTGGTCACAATCAGAATTAGTTGTAAGTACCACTGGAAACTAAAAGGTAGACAAAAACACCAGTAATTATATGAATATTAAATATATAATTATTTATTTGAATTTTTCTAACTCTGTCTACGAGGTACTTGAATCATGGTTTAGTTTTTATCAATATTCCATATCAAGTTTTGATTGAAGAGCTGCCAGGGGACCTTAGAAAGCAAAAATCTTTGTCCTTGTTATTGAGGGTTCTAGTCACAGTTGAAGACTACCCTGCATGGCCTGTAGCTATTGCTGAACTTACTTTTCTACACTACTTGTTCTTTTGAAGTAATACTGCTATTTTCAAGATTATAGCTCAGAGAATTACTTTCCCACTATTTCAGTGCTGTGATTCTTCCATTTAGAGCAGAATTCTTTGAAAAGCACATTAGCACTGGTGATATCAAGACATCTTGGAGTGTTAATTCTTCAAGATCCTAAAGAATCATTCAAGAGACATGGAAGATGCTTTAACTAATTATAAATTTTAAAAGATAACAGTAAGTGTTGGTGACAATGAAGCACTCAGTTCGGCAAACACCTTGGGACTGCAAAACTAGTTTGCTAATATTCAGCAACTGCTGTTTTCAAACCAAATTTCTGGGACCCCTAGAGCAGCACTAAAGAGAGGTTGAGGAAAATACTGGGTCAGCCTGGTATAGGCACCAAACCTCAGTTCAACAATGAAAATGTTAACACTGTGTGGTTTTTTTAAGAAGTTGGAAAATATGCAGCTGATTGATTTTCTTTTAATGACAATTTTGGATGAACTGAATTCAATTATTTTTAGGACTGTGCTGAAGTTCTGGTTTGGAAACAAAAGCTAAATGCCTAGTAAAAATTATTAACTGTTTGGTTTGCTTGAAATTCTCAGAATCCATCTGTCTCCACTGTGATAGATAGTGAAAATCATATCCCTTGTTTCAGAAACAGACGTTGAGATAGCAGACGAAATAGAAGACCCACATATCTTACCACTTCCTAATTTACTACAATTAATAAAAATAGAAGCTATTTTAGCTTTGGCAATTGTCTTTACTGCTGAAGTCACCTACTATATTTTTGGAATTTTTACATTAATATTAATTTTCTTGGATTTATATTCTGAAGGCTTTGTACATGGAAACTCAATTCTTGAAGCTTACTGTAATTTTTCTTTTAGTCACATTATCACACCTTGTCAGTGAGAACCCGATCTGTTTAAAGATAATAGTATTATTTCTGTAGTAAAAGGTGAAACAGATATCTTGAGATATCTGCATCCCAAATCATGGAAGCAGCACTCTCAAAGGAGGTCTAGATATTTTTAATGGGAATAGTATTATTGATGAAATTGTGACCATCCTAACATATTTAATGTAATTCCATAATACTGGTACTACGTAGCTTGGCCTAATCTCCAGGCTACTGTGTTTATATATAAAGCGCCAATAGAATCTTTTTTGATAAAATGAGTACACATCAGTAATTCTCTTCGAAATTTATTTATATAAAGTTTTACTTTAATTTTACTTTAATGTAAATTGCTAAATGTTTTTTCTATGATACACTTACTAAAAATTTTATGCTCAATCTCTTGTAATTTACACTTCAAAAGAGAAAAATAACTCATATACAACTTACCGATTACCATTCTATGGTCATTTTATTGACCTTAAAGTTTTTCAGTAAAACTCTTGCTTACTTAATAACTATTCTATAAAACAATTTATACAGTGTATTGAAATTTTATTTAAAATAATCAAATCAAGCATTTACATAAAAAGCAGAAAATAATACTAAAATTAGACATAGTCTTCCCTTTTCAGATAATTTTATTTTGAGTTAATTTCCATTTTAATGCAGCTTTTCTAACTCTCATATCATCACAACATAAATAATTTACATTAATCCTGCGTAGAAAATAACATATTTCATAGCATAATTAATTCAAATAAGGAACCAGATATTAACAGAAGAATAAATTGTATATTGCTCATGATTTGATTAATAAAAGCATAATTGCAGAAAATGCATCTTTCCAGCTATCACTAATCAGGCTGTCTTATTTTTGAAGGTCAAGAGGAAGAAAAAAATAGAAGAGAATTAAGCCAATCAAGCAACTGAGTAATGGTAAGCAGAAAGATCAAATATAATTTTAACCTGGTAGGAAGGAATGCCAAGTGGAATTTTAATGTTTGATTCTTTATAGTTACATTTCAAAAATATATGTTCACCTATAAGTTTAATGTATCTATTAGAAAAAAAAAAAAAACAGGCATAATGTCCAACTACCTCACAATTGTATTCACTGTTGGTGTGCATCCTGTGTTGAGGAAAAAGCTAAACTATTGGTCCAAAGTAAATAAAATAGAAAAATAGCCACATGAATGGCGTTGTTAATCTAAACTTAGAAACATACAAACA
This sequence comes from Rhinolophus ferrumequinum, assembly GCF_004115265.2. Lineage (NCBI taxonomy): Eukaryota > Metazoa > Chordata > Mammalia > Chiroptera > Rhinolophidae > Rhinolophus > Rhinolophus ferrumequinum. The sequence continues at coordinate 13,972,095 of NC_046290.1, forward strand.
AACAAGAACTTATGGTAAGTATAGCTGAATGTCAGAGACAAACTGAGATCTGGGCAAGGCTATTTTTTTTTTTTTTTAATAACTATGTATATCAATGTATCTGGGAACACTTAGTATCTGAAAATGAACTGAGCATGCTAAGTTTGTGAGCATGTTTCATTAAAAAAAAATAAATTTTGAAAAATGAGAGACTAACAACCCATAATGTGATGAGTACTTGTTCACTGTTGTCTAGACACAATGGAGACTTGGGCTACAGATATGTGAGCTACACCTTTTGCTCTGAGCAGACCTTCTTAAAGTGCAATCCACAGATCAGTGCTAGTCCAAGAACCGTCACTGCTCTAGATGGCATGGGATGGAGAGCGAGCACTTCCATATGTGAATATTAAATAAGGAGAGTGATCTATTTTCTGACGACTCTAAAAATACAAATCTGTGCCTGTCTGTAATATTTTTTATTCTATTTGTCCAGTACATCACTTAAATTGTATTTTAGAAAAAGTCAGTTGGTAAAGAATTGAGTGAGAAAAAATCAGATGTAACATACTCTAGATCAGTGGCCCAAAAATTACAACCTACTAGCCAAAATTGTCCTGCCTATGGACTGTTTCTATAAGCAGAGTTTTACTGAAACACAGACACAATCATTTGTGTATATATGTGTAATATTGGTAATAGTAAATGCCTTGAGGAAAATATTGCTGTGTTCAAATATGCAAATATATTAATCCATTTTAAAAGCATATGATTAAGTCAGAATTATTAATATGCATTATTCCTGTATGATACAGTGAAAATATATTAAATACATCACAGACTAATATCAGAGTGAACCAATTTCTCAATTTAAGATGGTGCATTGATTAGATTCTTAAAGATTCGAATGAAGTTTCCAGGCAGGATTATTAGGATTGCATGTATTAATATTATTGTATTAGGGAATTATGCTACATTATTCTAGCTCCTCCAAAAACACATTGACCTTTAGAAAACATATTTTAATCATGATTAATCCAGAAGCCACTTATATTTTTAATAGACATCCCCAATATATAGCTTTGGTGCCACATATGTAATAGATGCTAAAAAATCTGTTAACAAGTGATAAGCTAGTCTATGAAATAAAATAGGACAGAAGTATGCAAACTTTTCTGTAAGAGGTAGAATTACTAATAAATTGATAAAATCATCTTAAATTATTAATTTTATTGTCAATCATAGCATAGGGTTTCCTATAAACTGCTATATCTGGGCAAGAAATAGACTTGCATTTGATAAACTTTTGTGGTTCTACTCTTGAAGCCAGTGCCAAATTCATAGCCAAATCTTTTCTACAATGGTTAGGCAAAGGAGTCCGTTTCTACTTAGCTTTTCTGATACTCAGAGCAACGTATTTTAATCTTATAAGTTATTCTAAAATTGAGAATTTTATAAAGTGGAATGGAGTTAAAATCTAAATGATATACTGCCTTGTTATAATATCATAAAATAGAAAATAGAAATACAAAAGCAAATAAAAAATACAAAACACATTTACCAGTGCCAGGATGTGTTTTTGAATGTCCTAAATGGTTAATGTTTATGTTTATTTATTTATTTTACTATTTGTAGAATATATATATATATATATATATATATATATATATATTCTATATATATTTTAGATAAAGAAAACATCTTAGATGAAGAAAAGGAAACATATTTTCCTTTTCTTCATCTAAGATGTTAGCAGTATAAATAGATATGCAATTCAAATATATTTTCCATTACTATTCTGAAAAGCAAAATCACGTAGCGAAAGGAAAACTAATTATAATCAAGAAAACACATTAGCAGTGTTTCATTTATAGTGACTCAATAATATTTGTATCAATGATAAAAAACAATAGTCATTTACTGTTATTATCTCCGGATTCAGCTGATTCAATTGGCCCCTTCTGGACATGTTTGGCTGTCGGCTGGTCCTTAGTCAGCCTGGGTTAGTCTTGGCAGGAATGGCTTAGGATGATTAGCTCTCTCCACACGTTCCTCACCTCCAACAGGCTAGTATGTCCAAGTTCCGATGGGAATATGAACACCAACGAGAGCAAGTGCAAATGCACTGAACCTTTTGAGAACCAGGCATGGACCTGACACACTGTAGCTTCCCCCTTCTATTTGCCAAAACAATGAACATTGGCAAGGGTCGAATCAGAGTGGGAAGGACAATATGAGGCTACACAACAAAGGTCATAAATACAGAGAAGTAAAGGTTTGGGACCAATGATACAATCTACTACAGCAGGAAGTATTCAGTTACTATTAAAAGAAATAGATGCATGCAAATAGTAGCAAAGTGAAGAATATACACACACACACACACACACATATATTTATATATATACATACATATATATGTGTGTATATATGTAATCACAATTATATATATATCAATTATATAGATATATAACAAGAATATATATGTATACACACACACATATATTTATATATATACATACATATATATGTGTGTATATATGTAATCACAATTATATATATATCAATTATATATATAACAAGAATATATATGTATATACACACACACACACATATATACATATGTATGTGTATATATATATGTAATCACAATTATATATATATATATAAATTATATATATGTAACAAGAATATATATGTATACACACACACACACACATATATATATGACAAGGAAAAACTCAAAAATAAAATATCTGCATTCTCTTATATTTTTCATACTACAGATAAAAAATTAAGGTATACTTTGCTTAAGGTGAAAGGCTCAGATATAAAGTACTATGCAATCAATGCATATTAAGACACAGAAAATTTCACTACATCAGAAATTGCCCCCATGGTCTTTCAGTCAATTCACATCACTTTTATTTAATTTTATATTAGATATATTACCAGTTCAGTAAGATAGTTAAAGGAATTCAGGGCATAGTAATTTAAAAGGAAAGAATAAAACTCTGAATTCTGAGAAGATATTGTATTGATGGAAAAATGAACAAATTTACAAGAAAAGTAAGATACAATAAGGGAATTTAGTAATGTTTCAGGATACAAATCAAATTTAAACTTTAGAAATTAGAAATTTATTTTATTTGTATATATTAACAGAATTTTAATTGAAATTGTAAAAATACTATTTAAAATAGCATTAAAATTATCAATACTGAAGTACAAATTTAACAAATAAGTGCAGGGTTTTATAAACTCTGAGCTATAAAACTTGATGATATAAATTGAAACAGATTTAAATAACTGTAGAAATATACCAGACCTATGGATTGAGAGTTTTAATATAATTTAGATGTCAGTTCTCCTGAAATTTGTCTATGGATTTAATTTAATTTCCCATTTAAGATGAAAATATTAACTGCTGGCTTTTTATTGGTATCTTTTATCAGATTGAGGAAACCAGCTAGTCATAATTTCTGATATATTTAATGAAAAATCAGCATTTTTACCTTTTCAATACTTTCCTTGTCTCTATTGAAATGATCAAATAATATTCTCTCTTAATCTATTGATATTACAAAACAGTGATTTTTGAATGATACACTATTTTTGCATGGTATAAACCTGTGGTTTATAGATAAAACTATGATATAAACCTCACATTATAATGCTGTGTTTTCATTTAACTATAATGATGGACTTGATTTGCTAATATTTTAGTAACTTTTGCATTTGTTTTCATAACATATACTGTTCGGTAGTTTTCTTTCTCTCTTTCTTTCCTTCCTTCCTTCCTTCCTTCCTTCCTTCCTTCCTTCCTTCCTTCCTTCCTTCCTTCCTTCCTTCCCTCCCTCCCTCCCTCCCTCCCTCCCTCCCTCCCTCCCTCCCTCCTTCCCTCCTTCCTTCCTTTCTTCCTTCTTTCCTTCCTTTCTTGTTTCCTTCTTTCCTGGCAATATCCTTATCTGCTTTTGCCATCAGGGTTGTAGTGGCCTCACAAAATTAGCTAGGAAGCCTTTACTCCTTTCTCTACTTTCTGAAAAAGCTTATGCAAGATTGATGTTCTTTCTTCCTAAATGTCTGACTTCATCAGTGAAGCAATATAGAACTGTTGTTATATTGTGGTAAGTTGTTTATAAAGTAAATATTGAAATAAACACAGGAATGTTTAGATTATCTATTCTTCTTGGGAGAGGTTGGTTGTATGTGTCTTTTAAGGTAATTTTCCATTTTGGTTTTCAAATTTATCACCATAGAGATCTTCAAAATATCCTTTGGTTAGTATTTTAATATCTATAAGATATGTTGCAGTGTCTGCTCTTTATTTTCTGATATTATTAGTCTGTGTTTTTCCTGTTCCTGTTTTCTTCATTATTGTGCTAGGTTTCATGAATTTTATTGATTTTTCTATGAAGAAACAACTTTTTTGTTTTCTATTGATTCTTTCATTTATTGATTCCCTCCTTCTTACTTGTCTTCTATTTCATTGATTTATGCAGTTGTTTATTTTTATTTTCCTTTTTCCTATTACTCTCAGTTTACTTTTGTTGTTGTTTGTTTGTTTTTGTAGGTTCTTTTAATCACACATTTGGGAGTTTAGTATGCATATACATTAATATTGTGTCTTTTTAATTAACTGACACTTTTAAGCCTATGAAATGCCCTTGTTTATATTCTTGAATTAAACTTTTCTTCACTTAAGGGCAATAAAAACAACATACTTGCTAATTTATACCATGTTAATATATTAATTATATAACTATTATAATACCCCTTATATTGATTGATTAGTATTTAAAAATAAGTATATTTTTCTCTCTGAGCAGTATTTTTGAAAAATGCATTGAATTCTAGGAACAGAGCTCCAATCCTATTTTACTTTGCTAACTTGTATGTATTTTTAGAAATTTTCTCTCATTAGGAGATGCTACAATAGGACTTGGATCAAAAGTCCTGTTATTCTGACCTGTTTTTGCTCAATCTTCATTTGTGTTCACTTACAACCATTATTTCTCTGGAAATTTTCTACTTAGTCTATTAAAAATCAATGCTATGGAAGTTCTCTAAAATACTCAGCTCTTTTGTTGGAGTCTCCAATGACTGCAGCACTGTGCAAATCTGCTTTTCCATGTGAGCGTTTTGTCTAGCAATTTGAAGAAAGGAAGAGCTTCTGCCAGGACAAGAGAGCACTCCTTTCATATTCTTGGTGTTTTCGATGAAGTCTCTGATGTGGCTTACCCAAAATTTGTGGAATATGACTCGAGCAGTGCTCACACAAAAATGAATAGTTATATGTGCCAATGGGAAATACAACATTTCTTCATGATCCTCTTCCAAATGGGCTAACTGTTCTGTATTTTTTTTTAAGAGTTGCAATGATTTAGGGGGACAATAGACAGAGTACCTTTATTTTCATCTTCAATATTGTTTGCTTTAGAAAAAAAAATTGGTGGGGCATTTTCCAATGTGTGATCCTGTCCTGAGAAAGGATGACATTCATGCTTCGTTGACATACATGCTTCATTTTTCTTGTCTTCAACTTTAACATCCACCGCCCTCCTTTTTATCAAAAATACCTTGTAATTCTAAAGGGAATGCCTTTTTTTGATGGAGTTCAGAAACTGCTGACTTGTATCATCAGAATAACTTTTGAAATCATTAGTGACTAAGAACCATTTTTCCTAATGTTATACTGACATTTATCTGTTCTTTTCCTCACAACAAGCAGTTAGCCCTAATCTTCTGAACTTCCTCCAAATGCTGGTAATGAAATGTCCACAGTTCATTTGTTGAGGATGACAAAGAGAGTGATATTCAGATCCTCTTTCACAAATCCATTCTTTCAAATCTATTCATTCTCAATACTTTAAAGATGATTTTCTTCTGTCATTCTCCGTTGCCGTTCATTTCCTTCTTTCATTCTCCATTGCCTGGAGCTGGGGACTCATCCTCAAATCATCAGGGGCAGTGAGACCACAGCTTTCATCCCACACAGTCTAGCTCTATGACTTCACTGGAGCCCTAACACAGGGGGCACGACTCCCAGAAATCTTGTTATTTATTTTCACTTCGAAAATTTAATATTTGTATATAAATAGGAATTTTTGATGAGTTCTGTGTATTTATTGTTTCCATGTTGTTTATGTTGTTCTGTTTTAAACTTTATTTATTTATTTATTTATTTATTTATTTAGCATTTTCTTTTGGTAGTGTAATTTTACTGGAGATAAATTCTTTCAGAATTTTTTTCTGTCATTTAGTTTATCTTTGTTTTTGAAATATGACTTCACAAGAAATAGTTCAATCTTTTTATTTTTTTTTCCAGCTTGTTAAAGATTTAATTCTATTGTTTTCTGGCTTCTATTATTTTATGGGAATTTACCTATCCTTTTTACCATCAATTTTATTCTATGTCTTTATTTCTTCTCTGGCTTCCTTTTAAAATTTTGAATTGTTTTAGTAGTTTATAGTTTTCATAGTCTTAGTCTTAGTTTTCAGTAGTTTAACAGTGATGTATCTGGCTTTTTTTTTTTTTTTTTTTTTTTTTTAATCACACTTCAAGTTCTCTGAACTTCTTCCAGGTGTGTGTTTATTTGTTTGCTTTCAAACATTTGTAAAATTGTCATCCTAATCTATTAAAGTAGTTGCTGTGACTCATTCTCTTTTTGTTCTCCTCTTAGATCTGTAACACTTGTATATTTGAATGTTTTTTATATGATCCCATGGTTTCAAATGATTTATTCCATTTTTCCCAATTTTAATTTTATTCTTTGTTTAGGAAGTTGATATTATCATACTTTCAAGTTAATTCATTCTTTTTCCTGTTCTGTCTATTCTGGCCATAAGCCAGTCAAAGGGATTCTTTATCACTCACAGACACATACACACATGCACATGCATATATATATATATATATATATATATATATATATATACACACATACATACATATATATGTATATAGATATATATAGCCATCTTTATATATTTTAATATTTTCTGAAACTCCTAAACAGTTCATTTTCATGTTGTTCACCTTATTACTATTATCTATATCTCATAGTTAACTTTAAGTCTCTATTATTTTTAGGTCCCTTACTGTTCTAAATCTGATCCAGTTCAACTGACTATTACTTGAAAATGAGTCATATGCTTTTTTTGGTGTGTCTCGTATTATTTGATTGAGTGTCAGACACTGCATATAAAAGAGAGAAATAGAGGTAAATACCATTTATGCCAGAGATGAGCACAGTACTTACTGTGAGGGGTTGGGTCAGTCTATTTTGTAGTTGGCTGTGGTTTGGGTTTGTTGGTTGCTTACGTTATGCTTAGTGCACCATGGATCTGACAATCCTCTGCTGATAGGCTGCTGCTGCTTTTGATGTGTATGTGGCCTGAAATGTATGAGGTTCTCTGTGTTCTTGCTCCACCTTCAGCTTTCTGCTGACCCAGGAAGACTTTTGCTAAAGCTGGGTTTCTCTCCATGTTTTGTTCTTCCCTCAGCAGGAGGGCATTGCTTGCTACCCAATGGAAGACTTACAGTGAGTGAGAGACGTTGCAGTTTCCCTGCTCCCCATGCAACCTGAAGCAGGCCCTGATTCCTTGAGCCTCAAGTCTTGAGCTTCTCAGCATTCCTACCCCTCTGTGGCAAACAGTCACTTCCTCCTATTCGGCGTGAGGTCCTGAATTCAAAGCGTTTTCCTGGCACTCTCTCAGTCATGGCAAGTTTGCCTCATACTAATACACAGTCAAAGATGGTGGTGTTTCCTGCTCGGATTTTTAGACTAGATAGATTAATGTCATCAGTTTACAAAGTCTACAGTAGGCAAATTTTCTGCAATTCCCAAAGCGGCGGAGAGCTTTGCCTTCTTAAGTCAGTGCACAGTCTTTCTGCCCCTCTCCCAGGGGTAGCCAACCTTGGCGGTTTATAATGTATAGGATTCAGGCTCTGGGTCATGTTTCTGTTTTCTCCCAATGACAGTTTCTGCTTCATGGAGTGAAGGATCTGGGGCAGGTAGGGTTCCATTTCTTCCTTCAGCAGCAAAGAGCTTCTCTCATCACATCAAAGTCTGGGGTGTGAGTGGATGGTTTTTTCGTGCATGCTGCTCAGGGCAGCCAACTTTCACCTTTTAGTTGTGTGGGGTTTGGTAAAGAGGCATGTTGCCTTAGGATCTCCTGTTCACCTCTATACATTGACAGGAGATATCTCCTGGGCAGTAGGTATTTCTCCTTCTTTGTTCCAGTATCTCTCGTGAGCACTTGGCCTGTGAAAAGGGTTGACGAGTGGATCAAAGTCTCTTCTTATATCTGGGAATTTTAGGGATTCTAAACTCTTGTGCTAGCCCATAATCAACATTTAATAATTCATTAAAATGTTAGTTTTTTTCATCCAACATAATTTTATGATAGCTAAATCTATCTCCTATGATTACATCTTAGGCGACACACTTTATGTGTCCCATCTCTCCTTAGAAAGGCATGTTACCCATTGAAATATTTTTTTTCACCAGATAGCCTTATGATTTTGCTGTTTTATTGATAATGATGATAAAGATGATAAAGTTTTTAAAATGATAAAGATTTTTTGATGATGTTCCTATATTTTATGTAAGAAGAGAAAATCTCACTTTTCAATTTTAAAATAATTTTAGAAATAGGTAACATATAAAATGTCCCTGGCTTGAACCCTTACTAATGGGTAATTTAACCACATTTCTGTTCTCATTCTACTTTCCAAAGATCATAGAAAAATACAGATGTTTGACTCAGATTCATGCTAAAAAAAAAAAAAAAATCAGAATTTTGGTAAGTTAGAAGCCCAATTTATTTAGTATGTGGATGCTCCTCATTAAAGCAATCAGGTTTTATATTTGCAAAGAGCTACAATATAGAAAGAAAGAACAAATTCTGAAGTTTTTATTGTCTGGTAAAGCATTTCTCAGAGGCATGTACTAACAGGCACACAGATGCACAAATAGCTCCTTCTTCTCCCAAGATTCTTAATTTCTCCACTTTTACTGTCATGACCTCTTCAGAAAAAGACACTTGGAACTTTACATTTTTCCCCCTAGAAGTTTCCAGTTAATCTCAGATAGTGAATGGGGGAGTGTGGTAAGGGGATTGGGGGACATCTGTTGTACATTGATACTTGTTCTGGAAAACATGAGTTTATGACAAATCTTTGTAAGGAAAATTTAGCATAGTTTTTTTTTTTTCCCCAGATACCACATGATTTCTCTATTTTAAATTAAATTAGATGGTTACAGTATGTAGCGCATTAACTTTTTCTTCAAACTAAAGAACAGAAATGATAGGTTTTAAGGAAGAAAAAGTACTAGGGCTCCAAGTAAGAGAGTAGTATTTTGGACTTTGCAGACTTAAAATGCTTGACTAAATGGATAATAAACAGATGACTTTGAATATTTATAATAATTTTGCAGAGAACCACAAAGTAGTTATGTTACCTATAATAATGAAAAATGACAATCTTTTCAGCTACAGGCTTATTTCAAATAATAGTAATTTATAAGTGTTCTTTCAAGGAGAACTAATAATTATATTTTTATTTCTTAGATATGCAGAGGTAATAGGAAATTTTTCATGGATTTTAATGAAACATGCATATTTTCAATTCATGCTTGACAGTTCTAGACTTACCACTATATGCTATATAGCTTCTGAGGGCTTTTCAGAGTATTTATCATGTTATCCTTTAATACTAAATTTTTTATTGAATTTATAACTGAAATCCAGAATGGTTTACAATTGTATAATTACACTGGTGGCACATTTACTGAAAGTAAACACATCCATGTGACAAGCATCTACAGGAAGAAACAGAATATTACCAGATTCTGTGAAGTCTCCTTTATATCCTTTGTGTGTGTGTGTGTGTGTGTGTGTGTATGTGTGTGTGTGTGTGTGTGTGTGTGGCTATAAGTGCTCCTTCCTTTGAAAGGAATAACAACCATCCTGACATGTGAAATCATATATATTTTGTCTGTTTTTACACTTAATATAAAATACATTCAATATGTAATCTTTCAGTCTAGCTTTTCCTCAATATTTTGTATATGGCTTTCATCCATAATGTTAAATCTGGATGTAGTTTGTTCATTCTCATTGCTGAGTAGGATTCCATTGCATGGATATATCCAAATTCACATTAACCTCTCAATCTCTTGGCCTTTTCAGTAAAATGACAATACACTGGACTCTTGGGTGTAGACTCACAGAGGCAACAGAAATAAGTATAAGTATTGATAGAAGTACACATTTTTAAAATTCCAAAGGAAACTTACATTACTTTAGAGTTGCTTACATTTTTTTCTGTCAAAATTGTGCCATGAGTTCTTTTTCTCAAGAGAACTTACTTTTAAATAACCACACTTTTATATTCTGCCTGTAGAAGAGTAGAGACTCTAATTAATAAATATTGATCTCAAATGCCTGGAAATAAATAACATTTGAATGAACAGTTACATTCACAATGAAATAAAATGAATAATATATGCTTACATTTATGTATTTACTAAAATATCTGAATACAGTAAGTTTTTTAAGATGAGAAACTATTTTACTTATGGTTTTATTTAATTAATTAATATATATGTGATCACTTCTATGTTCCAAGCTCCTCAATGTTATGACTAATGCTTCTTTAGTGGTGATTGCACTATTAAATGCCAGACTATGTATTATATATCATTCAAATCACCATGTAGTTAATTGGGTGAATAATGTTTACATAGATTAAGTTGAATTTGTAAATATTATTAGTTTAAAATATTTGTTACTTGTCAATTAGGTAATCAAAAGAGTGCCTAGTTATAATGACAGAATACTGATAAAATTAGACCTGTACTTTACTTTTGTTTGTTTGAAAAACTTTCACATTTTAATGTTCAAATGAATCTATTTAATTTTTGTTTTGATTTTCAAAAGACTGTAAAGCTTTTTCACATACACATTTAATTTTAAGTTAACAATGATTTAGGAATTTAAAAAAGTGTATAAAATAATACATAAAACAAATACTGCAAAGAAACTTAATGGATGTTACAATACCTGGTTACCTCTCCTGCCTCTATAAATAAGTTTATAAATGATTTTAACCTAATGCTTCCTGATCTATAAAATATGAAGGAAGAGAAGGGAGTAATCTCTGCCAGCTATACAATTATATGAGCTTCGATCTAAGTAGTTATTATTTTGAAATATTCCAAATGTATCTTCACTGCCTAGTTGGTCATTTTTACTCTGAAAAATTTACCAAGGGAATAGGCCATGAGAATGTATCTCATTACTCCAAAGATACAAAAATGTTGCCATAAGTAAAATTGTATTGTATATCTTTAACTTTTGGATTTCACCCTTTAAGAAATTCACAACCAAAATAATAGGCTGAGAGTAAAGGATGCTTGACTACTAAAACTGAATAAAGTTGAGTTTGTTTCAAAATTAAGTCTTTTTTTGAGAGATTCTTGATTATACAACTTAAATTACTTCTCCATGGGTAAACATCTTTTAATAACAAATTTCAGCAGTATACAGGTTTTAAACCTACTTTGGCAGTATGAAAATAATGTCTTATTTTGTTTGTGACTCTTGGTTATATTATTTGCTTCAGGCTGCCATAACAAAATATCATATACTGGGGGACTTCAACAACAGAAATTTATTTTCTCACAGATCTGAAAGCTAGAAGTCTAAGATCAAGTCACCACCATAGTCAGTTTCTGGTGAGACCTCTCTTCCGAATTTGTGGATGTCCACCTTTGCTTGTCTTACCACAGTGGGGAGAAAGTAAGAGAGCAAGGTCTCTGGTATCTCTTCTTATAAGGGCACTGACTCCAGCATGAAGGAATCAGATTCATGACCTCATCTAAATTTAATTATCTCCCAAAGGTCCCATCTCTAATTATCATCACAGTTGACAGTAAGGCTTCAACATATGAATTTGGGGGACACACAATTCATTTCGTAGTAGTAGTGTTACTATCATTTCATATTCACATTTCGTACACTTCCAATTTTATTTTTGCCTCAGAGATCTTCCTTCACTTTTTGGAAATAAATCTGTATATATAAATGAGGTGTCTCAATACTTACTGGGGAGCTGGGTATTACAAGGAGAACAAATCTTCCATATATTGTATGTTATCACCTTGTAACTTCTTCCCGTCCTTTGGATCTGCTAATGATACGTATGTTTCCTTATGTATGTGAGCTGCTATATATTTGATTTTTGTTATTCTGTATAAAAATTTGAATCAATTTTACCTATTCTTAGACATTTCACCAATAACAATTAAATGATTCATAAAAGAATATCAGAGTGAAAGTAAAAAACTTAATAAAAACAATTTATATTCATTTCAACAAATTATAGTTATCTTTTGTAAGTTATCTTTGTCAAACATAAGGATTTCCAAAAATGTATTTTCAGTGGAAAGAACAAATTGCTTTTTCAGTTATAAATAATACAAAAAATTACATAATTTATAAGCATATATTGATTTTCTAAAATGAACATCAAATTTTATTGACTACAGTGTTTATACCTAACCAGGCAACTTGAGAAATAATTAATCTTGGTAATCATAGAAAATGTAAAGCAATAAATGCATCATTAGGCATGGCTAGGAACTATAAGCAAAATGTAAAAAGCATTACTACTATTATTTTGTAAATTGCTTTGATGTTTTCAGGATTTACTTTAAGTGATGCTACAGTTACATCACTTAAAATTATTTAGCCTAACTAAAGTGTGTTATGTAATGTCCTAAGATTATAGCCATGTGAAGAAGTATTAGGTCACTGGCCAAATAGGCTAATAGATGACAATGTATTTAGATTTTTTTCTCATTTAATTAACAATAAATGTTAATAGCTAACAAATTATAATGTTATGAATCTATAATTTTCATGTCCACTTGAAGTTGGATTTTAATAATACAGTATGAGTATTATATTGCCAACAAATTTTTGCTCAAGCTTTAAGTTCTTCATATAATGGTTTGAAGCAGATTCTGATACTTGTCTTTCCTCTGTGACTTTGAGCATTTCAATTTAAAAAAAAAAAAGGGATTGACTTTAACCATCAAATCACTGAGTCAGACATTTCAGGGATGGGGAGCAAAAAACTAAACCACTGTCCTTGCACTCAAGGAGCTTCCAGTCCCCTTGGGGTATACAAGGAAGTAAGAAAAGTGTGAAAGTCACCATAATACAATATACCGTAAGCACCTTTGAAGAGATTCTTTAAAATTATGAAACTAAAAGGATGGAAATATATTACGTGGAGATAACATTCAAGGTGGGCTTTCAAATTTGTATAGAATTTCAAAAGATGGAAACTAGAGATTTGGGTAAGAGGGCATGACAGAAATAGAATGAAATGTAGGGAAAATATTAAAACAAGAAACATGTTCACAAACAGCAAGTCATAAAGTGTTATTCTAGAATGAGCAAATGTAGGGGAATATAGCCATGAATGTAGTTCAGAAAGCCATGAATATAGTTTAGAAACATATTGTAGAAAAATTTAATTTCCAGAAATTAATTAACTAAACAAATAATTTATTTTGGACTACAATTTTAGACATGGTATCACATACTAATAATTCATATTCACATTATAAGAGATACCAGGTTGGAAGGTAGAGTCAGTCTAGAAGGAAACTAGAAATGAATGACAGGATTATATGACTATATCTAAAATTGCACTATATAATTGTCAGAAGGCTATGATACCAAAGTACACAGCGATTATATATATATATATATATATATATATATATATATATATATATATATATATATATATGAGATCAGACAATTAGCTTCACAAACTCATCCTAGAAAAAGTGCTACGTACCTCATTGCTGAATATCACTATAGTCACCTTCTAAATGCTCCCCTTGGGAAATTATGAACTAACTCCAGTGCCTAGTCCACACTTAAAAGAAATTTTGGAACTCTTTTCCTGGAATGGCCATCAGAGCTGTCATCATATTACACTTGATGTTCTTGAATGTCATCAAAATGTCTTCCTTTCAATATTTCCTTTATCTTCAGGTAAAGAAAGAAGTCATTGGGGGCAAGACCAGGTGAGTAGGGAGGGTGTTCCAATACACTTATTTGTTTATTGGCTAAAAACTCCCTCAGACATTGCCTTGTGAGCTGGTGCATTGTTGTGATGCAAGAGCCATGACCTGTTGGTGAAAAGTTCAGGTCATCTAACTTTTTCACGCAACCTTTTCAGCACTTCCAAATAGTAAACTTAGTTAACTGTTTGTCCAGTTGGTACAAATTCATAAAGAATAATCCCTCTGATATCAAAAAAGGTTAACAACATCATTGCAACAAGTTTGTGATGAGGTGACAGGAGAACAAAAGTGTTAGATGCATGTGAGAATGTATGTATAAAATGGAAGGCCAGTGTAACTGGATCACAGATAGACAAGTGTTGTCCTGTTGTATGGGAGATAGGAAAGTAAGCCAGTCTCAGATGTTTTAGGATCTTTTAAGTTACTTTATCCTCTATACCAAAGATAGTGGAGAAATATTTACATGAATAAAAATATATATATTTTTTATTATTGGAACTTCATTTCAAAAATAAAGCACTGTTGACTGAAGAAGAGTTGGGAAGAGTTGGGAGGGACAAGAGGTTTGAATAGAAAAAATAAAAATGTCACTAAAGTGGACAGCTACAAAGCTAATGATTGCTCCAAATAAGTGGTTTAGAGATAGATATCTACATACTAATTTGAAGAAAAAAAATATTTAAGAGTTTTCAATATTAAAATATTAAAAATCTTAAATATTTTTTAAGGGGAGTGCATTAGAAATTAGAAATTAAAAAGTCAGAGTTATCCAAAGTTAATGTTGGTCACTGATTGTGATATTTAGTTCAATGATATTCATATTGACTATGATAGAAAAGTCAAACTAGAAAATAAAACCCTTTAAAGGCAAACGATTATAAATTCAGCTTTAGATACCTGTGAGATTTCTTTGAAGTAAACATCCAAGCAAAAATGCAGGTTTGCAATTTCAAAGAGCGAGTCTAGACTTTATATAGAAGTTTGTGCATAATCTTCACCCTGGAGTTGGAGAAGTAAAGGAGCAATAAACCTCATAATACTGACCGAGTGGAGTACGGATGAAAGCAGATCAAGAATGAATAAGTAAAAGTTAAAAGAAAGCCAAGAGTGTGATGTTACAGAATTGTTTCAAAAAAGAGTCCAAAAGGGCAGGATATGCTGATATGGCAAGTAAAAGGATATTGACCACCAGCTTTCCAGATGGAAAAATCAATAAAAATGTTAGAAATGCCATTTCAGAGAAGTTATGTGGTAGAAAAGATTATTTTAGGTTAAGAATAAAGAGATAGGTGAAGAAATGGAGCTATTGTTTATAGGCAAGTATTTCAAAGATGCTTTATACAGGGATGTGACAGATCTACAGTTGAAGAAGCATATAATTAAAATGAAAGATTAAAAAAATGGACTATTGAGTATATTCAATGAAAAAATGCAGTTGAAGAGAAATGGGATTATATTCAATTTGAGACATGGCATGAGCGATTAAGTTTTTCTAATAAATAAATGACAAACTAGGAACCTTCATTTTTAAAATTAAGACATTCAAGGTACAATGATGACTTGGAACTAAGCCACTTTTGAAGGAGGCAAGAAAAAATGCAAAGGCTGATGAAATCATGTGTATGTATGAATTTTCAAACTTGATGTGCATCATGGCAGAGTGAATGGAAATAGGAACCTAAAGAGACTGACGTGGTAAATTTGAAAAGATGAAGTCTACTACAACTGGTAAATGGTTTTACCTGGAAATTGGAGAGACTTATGGGAAGTATAGACACATGTCAAGGATATGATCATTAGTGTCTCTGAAAGCAGATGATGAAATAATTTATAGGGAGGATGATAACTGTAATTAGAATTTCATCCTCACACTCACTCCAGAAAACCTCTTCCTATGAATTTCATCAACAGTCTCTGTATTGCAAAGTTCAATGATCCGTTTTCTAACTTCATTTTGCTTGACCTGTTAGCAGAATTTGGTACAAGTTATCAGTCCCCTCTTAAAATCTTTTCTCCTTCCGGCATCCAGAAACCATGCACACCTGATTTTGTCCAAAGGGATTGGAATCCTTTTCTGGTTTATTGAAAAAAAATGTTGCAGAAATCCCGGGCTCAGTTCTTGAACATCTCCATTTTACTGATTTCCTAGGTGATATTTCCCATTAAACTGTTGATGTAATATCTATACAGTAGCAAGCCCTCCATTTTTATCTCTATGCTGAACTCTAACAATATCTTTAACACTATTTGACTGTTTTGCTTGGTTATGAAATAGGTTTCTGAAGATCAACATGACCCAAAGTCATCTCCTAATTGGAATCCTCCAGTAAAAATCTGCTAATGTTACAGTCTTTCTCCATGAAATTGATGAGTAGCAGCCTACCTTCTTGTTCTTCAGGCCATGGTCAGCACATATTGTTGGCTTTTCATTCAGAATATATCCTATATTTGACCACTTCTCATTGCTGGTACAATGTTACAAAATCCATTTCTTACTTCTCCCACTATTACTCTTCTTCAGACACGCAAACAAGCCTCCATGCTCTTTTTGGTATAAACTAAGCACATTTATACCTTAGAACATTTGCACTTCCTAATCTCTCCACCTGGAATATTCTTTTCCATCGTATCTTCATAGCTTGACCTCTCATTTTTAAGTCTCTACACAAATATATCTTTAACAAAGCTCTCCCTGAACACCATTATAAAACAGATTATGCCTCACTTTCACACTTTCTGTAACTTCGCCATGCTTTATACTTCCCCATGGTACTATACCATGCAAAGTACAGTTTATTTTTTACTAGTTTACTTATCTGTCTCCTCTGGCTAGAGCAATATTATCCAATGGAACTTTCCTCATGAGGGAAATACCCTGTATCTGGGCTTTCCAATTTGTAATTACTACCACATGTGGATTTTGACAACATGAGATGATGATAGAGTGACTGAGAAAATGGATTTTAAGTTCACTTAACCTATCACCTTTAAGTTGTAATTTAAATAGCCACATAAGACCAGTGGCTATCATCTTGGATAGTGCAGAGCTAACATGTAAACTATTATAGCAGATTGTTCTCTATTTTGTTCACTTCTTTAATTATTTTGCATAGACCAATTGAGCTCACTGCCAAGTAAATATCTGCATTAACAAATGAATTAAAATAGAAGTCGAATAGGTAGTTGATAATATTAAATCTGGACTATAAGAGAGGTAATTAATACAGGCAAAATGGGAAGCTTATCAGAGAAGTTTTTTAAACATGAATTGAGAAAGAAAATGAAAAATAAGCAGCAATATTTTTAAGAATGATATTTTTAAGAAAGTGATTTGCAATTAAATATTATAAATAATTTAAGGAAAATAGAACATATTAAAATAAAATCTTTGAATTTGAAAAACTGGTAGTTATAACTAACAATGGATAGAGAAGAATAAGTGTTTGGGTTAAGGAATGTCAAGAAAATAACCCAAAAATGTTTAAAAATGGGGATGAATTAGAGAATGTTGGGTAAGTTTGGCAAGTTGGTTTCTTAGCGATGTGTTAAAACTAGAAGGAAAAAAATAAGTTATAGTGGTAGAGAGGTATTGTAATTTGTATTTTGTTTAATAGCAACTGAGGACACTTGGGACCCTTGTCGTAAAAGCAATGAGAAGTATCCTAAGAAGCAGAAATAATAATTTATAGACTAGTTTCTCAGAGAAGATAGTTTTGGGTTAACTCAGATTATACAGATTTAAATTGGAAGAGAAGATTCTCTCTCTTCTCTCTCTCTCTCTCTCTCTCTCTCTCTCTCTCTCTCTCTCTCTCTCTCTCTCTCTCTCTCTCTCGTCTCTCTGTCTTTGTGTGTGTGTTTGTGTGTGTATCTTTGGAGAAAAATAAAAACAGGAGAAGAGAGAGAGCAGAAAGCTGAAGGTTAATGAATGTCTTTTTCACTCCTCCTGAATCATAACGGAACGGAGGGGAAACAATTTAAATAGAGAAGAACACTGATGCAGAAGATACAACAGGAATTAACCAGTGTTGTTCAGCAGCAATGCAGGTCCAGCTGAGGTTGGAAACATGGACAAATCATATTTTCATATTTCACAGCTTTGGTGTTTAGGAGACAGAAAAAAGGCAGGGAAGAACAATGCAAGTTTTATCAGTGATTTCATATGTGACTTTAAAAAAAATCAATCTGTGGCAAGACGACAAGAATCAGAGGAACTGTACAAAGAAAGAGAAGGGGGGGGGCGTTATGGTATGATGATTGAATTCTCTGAAAGAGGTAAAATAGAATTAAACCACATGCCTGAAGGACCCTCCTACAGTGTTACAATCTGAAGCAAGATGATACTATAGCTGCAGTATCATCTTTTTCTTGTCTGCTATTTTCTTGTCTGCTGACAGACTTAAATGTAGAAGTAAATTTAGCTGTTGTACCTGTAACATAATTGCCTTAAATTAAAAAGGAAATCTAGAATAACACTGATTATAATAAGCTATAAATTTGCATACACACATACAAATACATAAAGTGTAGTAAAAAGAGTGCTGTGAATGCTTAAATTTAAAAAATATATATATTACAGTAAAAGACACATTGCCATTAATCCCCCTCAAAATACTTCACTGTGAACACACTTATCCCATCGTTCTTACCATTTTCTGAAGCAGTTCTGGAAGTCCTCTTTTGTGAGTGTCTTTACTTCATCCTCCATCATGACAACGCTCCATTTCACATATTGCTTCTGGTAAGGCGATTTCTGTCAAATAAAAACATTATGGTCTGTCCTTATCCACCTTATTCACTGGATTTGGCACCATGCAACTTCTGGCTCTTCCTCAAAGTCAAAATGACCTTGAAAGGTTAATGTTTTGAATTGATTCTGGTCATGGCAACTAAGACACTCATAAGAAAGGACTTCCCAGAACTGCTTCAGAGAGTGGCAAGAACGATGGGATAAGTGTGTTTGAAGCAAGGGTGAGTGTATTGAGGGGGATTAATGGCAATGTATCTTTTACTGTAATACTTTTTTAATTTAAATATTCACCACATTGTTTAATCGCACCTCGTGTGTGTGTGTGTGTGTGTGTGTGTGTATTTACACAGTTTACCTTGAAAATAACTTTTTAGATCATATTTACCTTTCTGAGTTTCTTCAAGGCATTGAAATAGTGTCTTATTCAGATAATAAATTTCCTCCCTTAATCAGTGAATGCAATTTAATTTCTCAGTATCAATTTTCACAGATTAGAAGGTAAACTCCTCCCACAACCACCCTTAACACAAGACTGTGCACATTTGAGGACATCTTCTGGGTGTATGAACTTCTTTAATTTTCCTGAGCGTACCCATGCTGTTGGCTGCTTGTACTTGATTTATCCTCCTTTAGCCTCTGAGGTTGTTCTGGCAGTTTATGTTCCAGTCCTTCTAACTGTGACACTGAAGGTTAAGTATAACTTAAAACATCCACTCCCGTAAATTGTGGTAGCACCAAGATTAACATCGTGACCTCTGTAATGCCTTGTCTTATATATTCTTTCTGAATTTCTGTGCATTCTAACCAGTAAATTCTAGCTTTCTGATCTGGCATTCAAGGCCACTGAGGAACTCTTCTCTGCAAAGTTTGATGATTTATATCCCTCAACATAAAATTCGTAGCAGGTTTAAAAGTTTTCCTCCTAGCCTTCATATGATCCTTCTTCTTGGGTTACTAGTGCATTTTGCAGCAAGCCGTCTGGAATGGACTAAGTTTTTATGTCCTCCAAAAATCCACATGTTGACATCCTAACACTCATAGTGATGGTGTGATGGTGATAAAAGGTGGGCATGACTTTGTGGGCAATTAGGTTATGAGAGTGGAGACACCATGAATGAGATCAGTGCTCTTTCAAAAGACATTCCAGAGAGATTCTTGGACCCTCTGTGAGGTTACAGCGAGAAGAGGGCTGGCAGTGAGGAAGTGAGGGTCTCACCAGGCATCATAATCCGTAGGCAACTTAATCTCAGACCTTCTAGCCTACAGAAGTGAGAAATGAATGTTGGTTGTTTGTAAGCCACCCAATTTATGATATTCTTTATACAGCTTGAATGGGCTAAAATATCATCTCAATTAACCTATCAAAGACAAAGTCTTAGAGATATATTTTCTAAGCTGTGTATTCGAAAATTTCTATTCCATCTTCACATTTGATTTGTGGTTTGGATGCATGTGGATGTCTCATTTAAAATCGCCTGACTTTGTAATTTAAGAACGCTGTTCCCACACTCAATACTCTGAATGGGACTTTGGTGCCCATCTTATTGCCCTTGCTTTCTTACACATTGGTTTGATTTTACTTCTTACTGTTTATTTTAATTTCTCCTCAAGATTTTAAAATCGTATTTAAATTTAAAAGAGCTTATCATTTTATTGTTTTTGGTCACAGATGCCTTTTTTATAGATCCCATTTCTTCTTGAAGAATGCTTTCTTCATGAGTTAGTAAAAAACGATATGTTTCTGTTGTGTCACATGCGACGAGGGTTGTGGGGAGCGAGGAGGGTGGCACAGGGTTAAGAAAAGACAGTAGCTATGAATAGAGTTAAGCAGGGCCAAGGGACCGCCAGCCTCACAGACTGGGCTGGGGTGCCTAATCTGCCAACGCATTAGCTTTTATTAGTTAGATGGGGAAGTAAAGGAGATAAAGCTTGTCAATCTCAAGATCTGTGAATTCTATACATCATAATAGGAAACTGATTCAAGCCAATCACCCTTGCCTGCAGGCAGCAGAGCAGTCTCAGGGGGCTGAAAGTCCAAGTTCGTAGTGTCAGCACAGTCAAGTTCCAGTGAGGACTCTTTTCCAAGTTGCAGACTTCCTACCTCTTGTATTCTTATGTGGCAAGCTCTCTAATGTCATATACAGGCACTAATTCCATTCATGAGAGCTCCACCCTCATGACCTCATCTAATTCTAATCACATCCTAGAGGCCACATTTAAGGTCATTATACTAGGGAGTATTTAAGCATATGAATTTTGGGGAACACAAACATTCATTCCAAGACACGTACATGTGTGTGTGTGTATATATATATATATATATATATATATATATATATATATATATATATATATAGTACACTATATCTATCTATCTATCTATCTATCTATCTATCTATCTATCTATCTATCATCTATCTATACATTCACAGTGACAGAAAGAAAAAGATTTCTGGAAATTGGAAAGGTATGAATAAAGAAAAAGGAGACCATACATTTTGAATATTTATTTATTTTTTATAATTAAGCTCTAAGCTACCACTTTCACTGCTTCATTGTAGTAAATTTGTTTGATGAGTCATTTTGTCACAGTATTTTTGAATCTCATTTATTATAACTCATTCTGTTGTAGACATTCTCTAATACAACACTGTTTATGCAAATGAGACCTTTCTTTGCTATCTCCCTTGGGCTTACCTTCAAATGTTGTCATACTTTATAATTGTGTCTCAATAATTTCATAACTTATACTTCAAAGGGAAAGTTGCAGACTCTGAGCTGTATTCTGGTTTATGATTAATATTTTATCCCTTTGTTATCTGTTCCTCAAAAAATAACAAAGGAATAAAATAGTAATCATATTCTAATTGATATGAAAATATGGAGGAAAGTGTGTATGTATGTATATGTGTCATTTCCTATCACAATCCAAGTTAAGTATACGCATTGTTAGAAAATACTTTAAAACTAGAAATAATATATTTTGATGACTTCCTTTAGATTTCTGAAAATAGAATTTTTCTGGAATGACTACAAGTTTTCTTCCTAAAATCACTTTTATAACTCTGCTTGGGGAAAAAGAGGATTACGTATCTTGGCCTTATTAGCAATCTCCCTTTTTATTAGGAAAAAATTTTGTACTCAAAATGCTGAAACCAAAGCCATTTTCAATAAACACCTTCTTATTCAGGAAACTAATTCTTCAACAAAAAAAATAGAAACAATGACATTTTCATAGTTCATTGTTACCAGAGTTTCACTTTAAAAATAAGTGAAATGCTTAATGTCAAAGGGAAATTAGACCAGAGGACAAATTTGGTTTATAAGAATAAATGAATAGCACTAGATATTGTAAACATGTGGTAGATAATACACACATGTCAGTTATTTTATATAATTATATAATTCTAGTGTTATGTGAAAATCTATATATTATAAATAAATAATGCTGTTGAATATTATAAAGGACATAATTATGTAATGCAAAAATTGTAACACTACTTTTATCAAACATATGAAATATACATAACATAATTAGAATAGAGTGCATTTTAAAAATACATATTACTGAAACATTTCTATATTTTACCAAAAGTAATTTTATGCTAAGTTGAATAGGATTGTAATAATATAAAGATGCATGTTATCATCCTTAGATCAACAACTAAAAATTAATGAAAATAACGCTAGAAAGTTAATAGGATTAAAATGGTATACTAAAATTTATAGAAAATAAAATTAAGACAGAAAAGACAAAAGAACAGAATAAAAATATAAAACAAGACAAATATAAAACAAATAGCAAAAGTTAAGACTCACTCATACATTTATCAGGAGATGCATTTAAAATGTAGAGACATAGGTCTTCTAGCTTCCCCCTAGAAAGCCAAAAGCTGAAAAGAGCGTCATACTAATTCTGTCAGCAAAAAAACTTATGGTGATTTCCAAGATACTGGCTTTTCTTGCAATTATTAGAGTTGAGTTTGAAGGGCAACCAATAAGCCTACAATCTAAAGTTATACAAACACTTCTCAGAGACGTGAGACACAAACAAATACCCTTCTAGAGCAGGGTACATGAAAAGGCAATTACCAACCGGAAAAAATAATGCATAATACATAAAATCTAAAAGAAAAAATACCAACACTGTTTTCCCCAGGGCAGTAATGTAGACTTATTACAGGTACAGGAAGGAAAGGAAAGACAAAACAAAATAAAAAACACTCTATGTCCTGGAGGAAAAGAGAAAATTATTCTGAGGCCATATCATTTAGAGATCTCCTATCACTTGGAGATGCTCCAAATCACTGAGAAATCTCCTCTCTTGAAACACAGAGTCATGGTCTGTTGTCTAAGACCGAGGCTGCTCCAGCAGAACAGATCATGCATACTGCTCACCATCACTGGGCTGGTGAGAGTTAAGGAACCCAAAATCATAGCCTGCAGCTGGGGAAGGAAGAACAAGATCATGTAGAGGTACTCCAAGATGTAGGCATGCAGGGGAGACCTGAAGCTGAGGACGGAGCAAGATTATTGAGAAAAACACCCTCTACTATTGAGAATACAAACCAGTCCACACTCTATGCACAAGATGATTCTAGAGAAATTTGGGGGTAGCATGTTACTGAAGTTAATCATAGTAATAACAAAATCAAAACCCAGATCACTCCTGACTAGATTAAATGTATCCCCCACAGTAATAGCCTAGCAGAATGAGGCATACCTATTTTAAAACAAACAAACAAAAATTACTTGTTATTATCATCCTATACACAATATCCAGTATCCTATCAAAAAGGAAAAGACACAAAAAAATCAAGTAAAAATTTCGATATCAAGAGACAGAAATTCAACATAACTATTTAGGTTAGATGTTGGAAATATTAGACAGTGACTTTAAAATAAAATATAAGGAAACAGTGGTTACCAGGGGATGGAGGATGGGAAGGAGAAGACTGAGGATTTTTATGGGTACAAACTTGTAACAAGTGCTAAAATGGCCATAGAGATTTAATGGATTGTTTACTGAACATAGATAATAATATTATGCTATAAGTATGTAACATGGTAAATATCATTAAAATGGTAACCATATTACAATATATAAATATATCAAAATAAATTGATATACAACCTTAAATTTGCACAATGTTAGATGTCAAATTTATCCAATAAAAATAAGTAAAATTAAAGGAATACCATGTTGAAAGCTTAAATAAGAAAGGTTTGACAGCATGCATAAAGAAATTGGAATTTCACCAAAGAGATGAAATTGTGAATAAGAAATAAATGGAAATGGTAGTAATAAAAAACACACTAAATCAAAAAATCACGGAGACATTTCTCCTCTTAAGACACAGAGACGCAAACTGAGGCTGCACCAACACAACAAACAGGCATCCTGCCCACTGTCACCATACAATTCATTATTAATGTAAAAGAAATGGGTTTTAAGACAAGGATTATTACTAAAAATAAGAAGGGATATTTTATAATGAAAAAAATGATAAAAACAAGGGAAATATATGAAAGATCATATAACCTTAAGACAAGGCTCAAAATCCATAAGAAAAACCTAATAGAACTAGTACAGAAATAAGTATTTTAAGATTATTAGTTGAAGATAATTGAATATTTCCATGCACTTATATCAGGAAAAAATTAAATAGCTTTGTATAAAATCAGTAGGGATGTTTTATTAGCTAGCCTCCATGATGAACTCCAAAGTTTCCAAATCTCCTTGTATTCACAATCTCTTATACTCACCTCCAAAATTCTACCAGAATGGGTCTCCTATTTTTTAATAATAAACTTAGACTATATTAAATTTAAAAAGTCCATTTACTGAAAGACGGAAAAGTAGTGAGTGTGTAACACAAGCCACACACACTGCTAGAAGATTTTGTAATACATATATCTGAAATACTTATTTTACCCAGAGTAAGAAATTTTTCATACAAATCAATAAGAATATATAATCAACCTAATAAATAATTTAAGAGTCATTAGTAAAAGAACAGAAAACATACAAATAAAACCCAGAATATTTAAATGTCCAATCAATCAGTGAAATATATTGGACATCATTAGTTGGATAGTAAAATTACAACCACAATTTTCTTCTACAGCACCCTCCACCAAAATGTCTAAAATTAAAAAGGGGAAAATACTGGTGTTATGAAAGATCTTGAAGTGTTCAGAGTAAACAAATCATACACCTATTTTAAAAAACTCTTTTTTGTTCTTAAACTTTTAAGCAAAATAAATCAGATGCATATTGAATGATACAGTTTGCATAAACTTCAAAGACAAGTAAATGAACATATAGTGATAGATCTGTGTGGGAGAGTAACTAAAACGGAGCATGGAAGAATTGTGGGTCGTAGAAATGGTATCTTAAGAAGCATGGTGATTCTCTGGGTATACAGAATTCTAATACATCATCAAGCTCAACATGAACAAAAACAAGTAAATAATATTATATGTTAAATGACACGATATAGGTTCAAAAATTGTCTATCTGAGAATAGAGACCTTTTTTTTCCAATTCAGGATTTCCCTCCCACCCATTGAAATAAAGAAAAGATAAAAGAAAAAGACCCTTTTTTTTTTTTTCTTTTTAATTTGTAGCCCTGGATACATAACATTCACATTTGATGAGACAATATTTATATTAGGTATATTCTTAAGATGAATATTTAAGTATTTTTTTATTAAAGTTTTCATTGTTAGCTTACAATTTGAGAGAAGTAAAAATTGAGAGTAAAATAGAAATATTTTATACCTGAAGTTTATTATAGATAATATCAAATTACAATCATCATTTTAAGGAAATTCTGACCCCTACACTACGAAATCATAAAGCTTTTTCCTATATTTTCTGGTATTTACTTGCTTTGATTGAGAGCTGATGATTCATATGTATTTTTTTAAATCAGATTTGTACACTAAATCCACTAGTTTAAGGTGCTGTTATTTGCATCTGATAGTTCCTATAGAAATGTATTTTTATTATAGTGACAATTCAGGAATTTAAAGTAAATTACTGAAAAAGCCCTTCCTTCTAAATGGTTCTCAGAAACATTTATGTTGATCTCATAGTCACATTGTCATCCAAATAAATTAGAGCTCCATAAGAATTTCCTCTTAATCGAACAAAAATCATAAAGTTTATTCTGAGAGACATGATACATATTTTGAGTCTTTGGGAAATGTTTTGGAATAAAAACAAGGTAAAGGACAAAAAGACTCATTTTCAACCTTAAGGCCACACTTTTCTAATGAACAGTAAGGAACTTATTAATAATTGTGGCTATCGACCACTTAAATATTGTACTAATAAAATGACTAATTAAAGAAATGTGTAATACACATTTTTAATTGATCCAAGGCTAATAAATTAATCTAATTTATACATTGAAGTGGTGTTTATATTGGGCAAAAAGGAAGCCTATACGTGAATGCAAAAGCTTATGACATTTCAGTAAACAGATTCATTTTTATGTTCTCGTAGTTGGGTTCCTTCTCTCCTATTCTTTCAATTCAGCACAAATCTTGACTTTGGAAGAAATATGAACCTTAGATTGATTGATATTATCAAACATTATATTTAAATTAATAGTAAGTCATTTAATGCTATAGTCACTTTTATGTTTATTCTTTGTGGCAGAAATATAAAGAAAAAGAAATTATAAGTACAGGTGAATAATAACCTGTCAAAACGAATAAGGGAAATGAAGATACTTGTAAAGTCTTATTTTCCTTTAAATTATTTATATAAAAAAGGAAAAATAAATTTCTTACAACTGGTTTATTTTCAACACATGGAGAAAAATAGGTTGGAACTTCTTTCACTTGTGCTTTATATAGACAAGCAGACTGTATTGTCTGCATATATGCACGATTTCCAATATGTAAAGTACAAGAACACACTTACACTTCAGAAATTCTTCAGTGAATAAAATTTGAGAGCAAAACTTACACAAACCTCATTGTGAGAAAGGGTAATAGCATTTGTGTCTGTCAACTCTAAATTGTCTCCAAGGAACAGTCAAATCACACATACTTATTTCTACTAGATCACAGATTACAATTTACTTGCAGGATATGAAGGGGCTGAAGTGGTTCAATGAAGAGGAGGCATGATGGAAATTAGACTGAAGGGATCTGAATCACAGGACTTAGTCTACAGGACACTCGAGACCTCCCCTGGGGAAATATTCTGAAACAGCTGTGTGGTAGTGAAAGCAGAACCATTTTCCAGCTCTCAGACTGATGGAGGTCTGAGTCTTTTGGGATGCTGTGGTTGCTTTTTATGGTTATTTTAGGTACTAGATATGTAAAATAGTTGCACAGCCACAAAATGTATCTGTTTCCTTTCTCTTATTTCTTCCTTTCTTCATACCTTTAATGACTGCTCATGCAGTTTCCATTTTAATTTTTTTGGAATCATTACAAAAAGAAAAATTGGTAATTTACTAGCATGCTTATCTTTCATGGGTAAATATTGCAATCTGCCTTTACGGTGTATTTAATTCACCTACACACTAATTGTACAGATTTCAATTTTTTTTTCATAATTCTAGCTTTCAAGTACCCTTTGCATGAAAATTATTGTTTTCATACTTGAGAAGTGAATGGAAATATATACGTATGTGAATTAGTTCTTTTCCAGGCATTTCTTCTCAGGAAATTGAGAATCAAAAGTGGACAGTGACTGAAGGATATGTAGGTTTCACACTCTTTTCAAATCACAATGAAGAAATGCTGCTGTACATTGTCTTTAAAAATTACTACCTGGTTATAACCATTGTTTCAGTTAAATACATTAGAGATTGTACATTCTGTATCAATTTGGCCCATGCCAACATGCATTCAAGTGTTTAGTGTTTCTTTTCTTTTTTTTAATTAAAGTTTATTGGGGTAACAATGGTTAGTAAAGTCACAGGTTTCAAGTGTACAATTCTGTAATATAGCATCTATATATCACAGTGTGTGTTTACCACCCAGAGTCAATTCTCCTTCCATCACCATATATTTGATCCCATTTACCCTCATCTACCACCTCCCTCCCTCCT
The DNA here is from genome assembly GCF_004115265.2 of Rhinolophus ferrumequinum. NCBI lineage: Eukaryota > Metazoa > Chordata > Mammalia > Chiroptera > Rhinolophidae > Rhinolophus > Rhinolophus ferrumequinum. The sequence continues at coordinate 14,000,012 of NC_046290.1, forward strand.
TACTCTTACTAAACTGTCGTCTGTGCCCATGAGTTTTCTGATATAATTAACAAATTGCTAAGTAGAGAGGCATCCTAAACCAAGGTTCTTGAATTTCATTATATTACAGAATGCTTTGAGTATCTGAATAGATTATTGAACCATCTTCCCAATAAATGCACTTATTCATACAGTTGATAATATATGTAATTTCAGGTATTTTATGAAACTCGTTTATAAAATCTACATAACTCAGAGTTCTTCAGAGAAACAAAAACAATAGGGTGTGAATATAGATAGAAAGAGCTGTGTTTTAACTAACTGGATCACATGATTCTGGAGGCTGGCCTGTTCACCATCTTCAAGGTAGGGCAGCAGGCGGGAGACCCAGGAGAGCTGATGTTGCACTTCAAGTGTGAAGGCCATCTGCTGCACAATGTCTTTCATTGGTGGAGGTCAGTCTTTTTGTTCTAGTCCAGCCTTCAGCTGGTCAGATAAAGTCCACCCACATTATGGAGGGCGATCTACTTTCCCTAATTGCACTGATTTTCATGTTAATCTCATCCAAAAACACCCTCACAGAAACATCCAGAATGTTCGACCAAATACCTGAGCATCATCGCCTTACCAAGTTGTCACGTAAAATTAACCAACATTAAATCCACTTCTTGTCTAGATGTAGCTCATATACATCTTCTTAAATCATATTTAACATCCAAATAAGAACTATACTTCTAAATAAAGGTCATACATCACCTAACATCATGCAACTATTCTGTGTACAACAAAAACATACTAACAATATTTAAATATTTTGATATGAGGTCAATTCATACTATGTTATGAGATAAGGAGGAAAGAGAGGGAAGAAAACAAAGATATTTGCTTATTATCTCCACACAAACATATTAGAAATACTCATGATCATTACAGTGCTCATTTCTTAACTGGTCATGCGGTTATAGATGGTATTTATAACTACCATCTTCCACTAACCATTCTGTATTTATTTTGCCTTTCAGCAACCATCTCCGTGACTCATGCTGCATAACCTTAGCAAGCCTGTTTCCTAAGTCAGGGGGGGATAAATATCCCCATTAAACATAAGAATTAAAGGTGATAATGAATGTAAGCCATATAAAGAGACGTGTTTCCTGCTCTCATCCAGCCTCCAGAGGAGTTGTAAAATTAAACATTTAACACATAAACATATATATAACTACATAATTAAAGTATTCTTAATAAAAATAAAATGAAGTGTCTAATTAAATGGAGAGTTAGGGAAACAGCTCAGAGCAAATAACACTTAAGAAATAGGAGTTGAATGGGAATTAGGGAAAGAGTTAAGAAGGAAACCATTACAAGTAGAGAGAACCATATATAAGGTCTTAAGGCAGAAACGTGCTTAACATGTTGTAAGAATTGAAATATATACTCATATATATTTATGTGTGTGTGTGTGTGTGTGTGTGTGTGTGATATAATTATATATAACATATAATTATTTGTTTTCTGATGAGCACAAGAGTCAAATGATTCTGCTAGTTAAGATAATGCCAGCCAATTGTAATGGTTAATTTTATGTGCCAACTTGACTAAGCTATAGTACCCAGTTATGTAATCAAAATCATCTGTACATGTATTCTGTAGATATGGTCAACATCTACCTCAGAGCTGTTGTGGGTTTCCTTCCAGACCACCACAGTAAAGCAAGTGATGAAGTGATTCATAATCTTTTTCTAATGGAGGGTCTTGCCCTCAATTTCTAAAAGCAACAACAACAACAAAACCCACATCTGTGAAACATAATAAAGCAAAGTGCAACAAAATGAGATAAATCTTTACAGGAGATTATGCTCAATATTGTGGGAGTGCCTCATCGACTCAGTTGAGAATCTTAAGAGCAGCAGCTGAGGTTTTCCAGAGAAAAAGAAATCTAGCTTCTAGGCTGCATTACAGAATTCCTGACTTTCCAGCCTGGTGGCCTCTCTCAGGTGTCTAGGACTTGCTAACTCCCACAATCATCTGAGTCAGTTCACTACAATAAATCATATAAACACACATATCTTATTGGTTCTGCTTCTCTGGAAAACTCTTGCTGAACTACTGGGGTAAACTAACAATGGGTGAACTCTAAAGAAAATGTATTTCTTACATTTGCATGTGTTTTGGGTCCATCACAGCTTTCTGCCTTGTCTTGATTTAGATCCCAGGTTCATGTGACTCTGTGGGTTTACCATTCCCTAAATGAGTGGTTCACAAAGAAGAATCACCAGAAGGGCTTCTTAAAGCACAGGTTACCAGATCCCAACTACAGAGGGTTTGTTTTGTTTTGTGTTTTCAGTTGGATTGGAGATGACAAATTCACATTTCTAAAAAAATTCACAAGTCCACAGATGATTCTAATGTTCTTGCTCCAAGAATCACACTCTGATGAACCCCTACACTGTCTTCAAGTATTTTGGTTACAGTTGGTAAAGAGAAAACTGATAACATTGCTAGGTGATATCAGCCACTACAGGAGTATTGACTTAAGGTAAATTGAAAATAAGATTTAAGTCAAGACTTTCCTTTATCTGTAGAACTAGTTGCTAAGTGTTTATTGGAATGCCACAGGGTAAAAGGAATGAAAAACAAAATAGTATCAGAAAAATAGTATCATCAGATATGACTTGCAGATTTCTGGCCCCATTCCCTAAGTGCATTTTGGTGGCACATGCTATCATGGGCTATAAAAGCAGGAGCAGGCCTAGAGATAAGAGTAGATTTGGACATATTGTTTTAGAGTTACCTATCGGGCATGCAGCCTGTATTATACAGTAAGTTAGATATCAAGGACTAGACTTGCCAACAGCTGTCCCAGAGTACACTGTATACAATCTTCTAGATATTCAGCAAGATGTTTTTAACTGCAGGTAATAAAAAGTATAATTGAAAATAACAAACAATATGAGAATTTTACGTGTATGTAACGAAAAGCTGCAGAATTATGGTGGTGATCATTCTTGCTTCAGTCCGGGCTCTAGCTCTACTCCTCTGTGATCCCATAACCTCACTTGAGTGTCTACTGCATACTCAGGCTAGACGTGATATGGCCAAGTTATTACTTTTTATGGTTTACTTTTAAGAAACTTGTTTTCAAAACCCTTTGGAAATTTCCTTGTTTTTCAAAGGGAGGCTCTACACACATTCCTGTAACCAACCTTGCTCCATACGAAATAGCAAGTGCTGATTTGATTATCTGATGTCATAAAACATGTTATGGGGGGGGGGGCATATAACCTATAGTATGAAAAACTTCCCTCTTTACATAGGTTGTGTTGGTGACGTACAGGTACGTGTGGATGAGGGAAGGAGGGCAATATTGGAGAGACAACTGACAATGTGTGGGAACTCTAATAATAATTATTATTGCTATATTTCAGTGATATGCTTGAAATAGAAGTGATAGGGGATAATTTGAAAAGAATTCAGAAAATCTTACATAGCTTTGATATAGCAGTTGACTGAGAATACAATATAATAGGTTGACTGCAATGTTTTTTCTTTTGTTTTCTTTTGTTTTCTTTTCTTGTCTTTTCTTGCATTTTCTTGTTGTTTTTTTTAAGAAAGACTTACTGAACAGGCCAAATTCTGCAGTGCCATCCTCGATGTGCTTAATAAGAATCTCTATCAGTGGTGGGCCAGGTATCACCTTCCTAACAATTATCTAATTTAATTTTGTGCATTAAAATATGAGATGAAGCAGGCTCTGTCATAAGGCAATAATACATATTTAATCAATACTTATTTCAAAACAGGAAATTATGTAAAGTTTTCACAGAATAACTGTTCTTATTTAGAAGTTTTTTCTAAAGTAGACTCATCGTTTTTATTCCTTATCAGGGAAAATGATTTGAGGGGTCTATCAGACTCATAAATAAGCAAATGAGGAAATTATAGGCATTCTTACCTTTTGCCAATTTTTCCTTTTTTTTTTTTAAGGTAATTTCCACGTGGCTTCATTTAAAAATATTTAAAATGTTTTAAATTTAACACTGATAACTTTGAGTTAAGTGGAAATGAGTGTTTTTGTTTGGGTTAAGACAATCCTTTTATAAGCTACACACATATATACACACACTTCTTACACTTTACATAAACAAAAAAATATGAAAATTTCACAATTAGTGATAAACATTACAAACTGGCCACTGTTGGGTGAGTACAAAAAGCAACATTCAAAAATCATCAGGAGATCAAAAAAAAACCTACAATACTGTATATCAAAAATAATAACTTGCTTTTTGTTACTGTAGCTGTGTTGAGGCACAAACTTAGAAGCCTATTGTTTACTGCTTTTAAACTATACAATTGATAAAATTTACAAAATTGGGAAATGGTAGTCAATAATCTTAAGAATTAGAAATTTCTAAAACTATCTTTGTTTTACCTTTAACATGTATACTAATTCCAAGCCTTAAAAAAATAAAAAGCATACTCTTAATTATTTCACATCCTAAGTAGTCTTGGAGGTTTCATGTGTGTGTTTGTGTGTGTGTGTGTGTGTGTGTGTGTGTGTGTGTATGCGTGTGTGTTTCATTATACTCCTATTTTTTCTGAACCAGGAGGAGAAATTCCCAAAGTTTTAGAGGATCCTGTATTTTATGCTTCTGAAATATAGTATTTAATATCTGTTAAGTCCTCACTTGCTCTTCTTTGATACTAAGCAACAAAGTTCTATTTCATTCAGGAAAGATAAGAGATACCTAGATCTTAGAGAAGATAAATTCTTACCAGAGAACCAGGAGATGGATTGTGATCAGTTGAATCCTGTAATGATAATCCCATTTCACTTTTACTTAATCTAAAGACATACTTATAATTCAATGCTAGTTATGAGGAGTAGTCAGCAGTAGAAGTTTTATTAACTATTGAAAAACTACTTTGCAAGACAAAGCTTTGAAGGAGGCCATCTTTATAACCTGTCCTTCCTCACTGCTAGATACACTAAAGTGAAGCTTTAAAGTGAAGCACATAAATTCTCAGACAACAGGATGGTTCTTATTAGAGGGGAAAAGGAGCGTGGGGAGGGCTAATTAGGGAAACGGAGCCAAATCTATGCAATGGAAGGAAACTAGTTTTTTGATGGTGAGCACACAATAGAGTATACAGATATTAAATATTGTATACCTGAAATTTATACAATGTTATTAACTTACGTTACCTCAATAAGACAAAAAAATATTAAAAAATGCAATATCTTCTGAGGAACAGGTCAAAAGACTTACACAGACGTGATTGTGCCCCATGGTTGAGTGACTGAACTGACAATGTAACCAATCATGAGACATGTTAAAGAAACAGTATATATATTTTTTATGGTTTCTGACATTGCTAGCTTTTTATCAAAAGTTCAAAAATTTACACAATTTTATATTAGTACTGACAGACTGAAAATGTTGATTCAAAAATTTTATAATCCATTTCTCAGAATTATAAAATTCCATGACTAAGTGAAGATAATAGAGTTGAACACTTGGTCTCAAACTAGGTTCTGGGGGCTATGATGAGGGGAAAAGCTGTCCAAGTATTTAAACTATTCACCTATCATCAGTAGTCAGAATTTTCCTAAATGGGATTGTTTTTGTGGCGCAAATGCATTGTTATGCCAGAAAAGTTATGAAAATGTTGGCATCATTACCTGATGCTGATTAGGGAATTCTTCACTTAAAAGTATTGACTAGCTATCTTGTTTGGCAATATGGAAGTCACCCAGAAACGACAAAAATTGTAAAGCACATTGTAAGCAGCATGTCCTGCCTAAAGCATCTATTTTGTTTATTCAATTGTTATGGAAAAGGATCAAGATTCTTTAGTTAGAGGGCATATTAATTATTTGGGACCACATCATGCAGAGATAATTGAGTCCTTCAAAAAATGACTTCTGATTTTTCATATGAAGCCCTGTGGCAGAAATTATACTTGCGTATTGTAAAATTAATTTGTGAATTGGAGCCATATATGAGCTGTCACTATTGAGCCACATCGTTCCAAATCTTTTTTAAGGGTAGCATGACAGTGAAGGTTATCCAATAGGAGTTTTTGCTGAAAGTTGGACAGCAGTGTACATTGTACATTTTCTTGTTCAACATGTTTAGAAAACAAGTACTTTGATGTCAGAGACCACATCTTTCTTATTCAGTGCTGTGTCCCTAGTGTTTGACAAGAGTATCTGATGCATAATAAGTACTGTTGAATAAATTACTAAGTCACCATAGCATGCCTTATTTAAAAAGGAATTTGGTGTGCCTCTGTAAATAATGAAGTAGGTATGTAAGATAGAGATAATTAGTTCTAAAACAAGAAGCACATAATAAGCACTACTCTTTATACCTTGGTTTGGTTTTAGGTTTTTCTTGAAAATGTAGAAGTTGATTGGATTTATCCCTCTAAAACAAAAAGGAAGCCAATTGATTTTCACTCCAAATAATATAGATATTGCAAATACAGTAGGTAGTTTAAAACAAATGAATAAAATGTATATATGGTAAAAACATGTTAAATAATGCCAGGCAACCAAGGTAAAAATGAACAAGTGGGAATATATAAAACTATGAAATACAGCACAGACACCAATGAACAGAGAGAAAAGACAGCTTACAAAAAGCGAGAATATATTTGTACATCATATATCTAATAAAGAGTTAATATCAAAAATATAAAAGAAACTCCAACAATATGGCAAACAAAAACATTAAAAAGCCTGACTAAAAATGGTCAATGGACTGTCATAGATATTTTCAAACAAACAAACCAACGAACATAAACTTCCAAATTGTTAACAGTTTAGAAGATGCTCAACATCACTAATCAGGAAAATGCAAATTAAAACACTATGAGATATCAGCTTAAACCTGTTAGGATGGCCATTGTTAAAAAAAAAAATGTTAGAGAGGATAAGGAAAAATTGGAATTTGTACATATTTTTGGTGGGGCTATAAAATGGTACAGTAACTAAGGGAAACAGTATAGAGTTTCCTCAAATAATTAAAAATAGAACTAAAATATGATCTAACAATTCCACTTCTGAGTATCAAATATAATTGAAATGAGAACCCTGAGATACCTGTACTCCCATGTTTATTGTGTAACTTTATGAGATTCTTCTACATCACTGAACACTTTTGATTCTAATTCTTGGTATGAATTTCATCGGCGAAATCCAATATGACCAGATCAATCTTTGCTTTAAATTATTTCTAAGCGTACATTTAAAAATTTAAGATCGCCCTCCAACTTATTTTCACATTCTTTCTCCGGGTCATTGTTCGCATCTTAGACATCTTAACTTCTTATTTCATTATCCCCATCTGAATATGATACTGTCCTAGTAGAACTGTGATTATGAGTTCAACTTTTAAGCTAAGTATTGGCACAAGCACCATTTATTAAAGTAGAATATATTTTTCTTATTGCTATTGCTATACTTTTTGCAAATGAAACAGAGTGGTATATTGTGAAGAAAACCATACATAAGTCTATCCAGTCACTTTCATGAATGTTTTGGAAGTGCCTGTGGTTGGGTATTTAATGCTAACTGCTATGGCTTAAAGAAGATGAAAAGATAGTCCTTGCTTTAGAAGTGCTTAGTGTGCTTCAGAGGTGGCGGATATTGAACAGATCTTACCTTAACATGGTGAAGAACATTTACAAGCCGTTATTGAAGCATCTAAAGGGCATCTCAGTCTTATGTGTGAAATTGGAAAAGTGTTCTTTAAGAATAATTCACGACCTGTGTTTTGAAATATAGATATTAATTAACAAGTTGAATATAGGTAGGAAATACATTGTGGTAGAAAAATTAAAATAAATTAAAAAACAATATTGAAAAAAGAGTCCAATGCAGGTGAAAAACTATTTTGTTCATTACTATTGAAATGTAATTTAGAGAGTAAAAGGTAATCTGGTTTCTTGCTTGAATTTAGTCTTTCCAAAACACAGTATTGTTGATTATCTAAAATTGTGATGTTAGCATGTTTTCTTTCTAACTCCAGAGTCTTTTAGTTATAATATGGACAAATAATGTGGAACTATTTATTCACTTTAAAATCTCCACTTGCATGTAAGTTGTTAATACCACAACTGTTTACAGGGCATAAATTGTTATTGTTATAAATAAAATCAATGGCTTTATATATGGTATGCGTTTTTCTTATACGTAACTGTTATAAATTGTATTTATAGTCTCAGACTACACCAGAAGTTACCTGAACTTTTTACATGTAAAAGAAGACTGTTTTTGTTTAGTTTTCTTTTCTTTTCTTTTCTTTTCTTTTCTTTTCTTTTAAGGAACAGTGGGTATTTCCACAATAGCTGCCCACGTGGAAGTTACTTATTAATAAGCAATAAAGGCAGATAATAAAATAATAACTTATATAGTAAGTTAAAGTAGAAAATGTCATGGAGAATAAAATAAAAGGAAAGTAAGTACTAGGGGAGGGGAAGTGCTTCAAATTTTAATAAGGATAGGGATGTACTTACTGAAAGGTAAATGTCACACAGATATTTGAAAGATGTGAAGAAGAAAACTACGTGTCTCTGGGTCAAAGATATTCCAGGCAAAAGGATAAGCACCGGCAAGGGCACTGAGGCAGGAACAAGTTGAGGTGTGTTCTAGAAGCAGTGCTAAAGCCATGTGGAATGAGTGAGATAGTAATCAGAAAAGAAGTGAAAGAGAGAAAAGAGGCCAGATGATTTAATGCCTTTCTGGTCATTGTGGAAGTGTCACTTTTGGATTTTTTTTTTTTTATGCAGATAGAAAATAATTGGAAAACCTTGAGCTGAGGAGTGACATGACAATACACTCTAAAGGGATCAGTTGGAGAGTTCTAATAACAGTGAATAAATGTTTCATCAACTCTGTTTGATAAAACAGCAGTGGTCTTGGAATTCAATTCATGATCAAATTCATGAGTCAAAATTGGATTTACTGAGCACCAAGTTTATTTAGTTGAAGAACACAGGAATGCATAATATAGTATGGGATATAGGATGCACAGGATATAGTATGCATAATGACAGCCTGGTGGGGGACACGGGCCTCTACAGTGTGGTATATATGGCCAAAGATGGATCAACTCAGTTCTGGGAAGCCATCAATTTGAAGGTCCCTTCCACTTTCATGCATCCCATTGCCTAGTGTATCTGCATTTAGTCAATTCTGAATTATTTTAAATAACTTGTACCCATCAATTACAGATAACTGAATAACCAATTTCCGTAAGATGGTACAGGTACTACATTCCATGCAATGCTTGCATACAAGACTTTTCTTTATCTTAGAAATAGCACACTAATGTAGGCTCTCCTTAAATTAGTGTAGCAAAGAGGATTCCACTGAGAATTAAAACCTCAGATGTCCCTGAGACTAAAGAAAATGCTATGAATCTTAAAATATGTCTTTCCTTATCCACAATTCCATTCTAACTTGATTTAAGATGGAATCTCAAAAGATTTATTTATTTTGTGGTCTAATTTAAAGAAGCAAGTTACTTTGTTCTTCCTTTGTGGATGGGGATTTTACAGAATCACTTACAAGGCTGCTTTTTGTGGTTAATACATAGATCCATTCCAAACAAACATGGGTTATTTTATCCCTCTTTTAGTAAAGACTCCTATGGCAGTGAAGGCAGCTCATGAGCTCATAAAAGAAAACAAACTAACAAACAAACAAGAAAAAACATTCTCTGCATTTCCTTCACAGTATTAGCACACAGGTGTTTCCAATCTATTACAAGTCACCAATTATCAGTTTGGGTAGTGAGATATTACTCTCCTTTTTTATAGTCAACCCTAATTTCCATGAGTAATTATCTTTCCTATACTCATTTAGTTTAATGGAGAAGAGAGTGTTCCAGTTCTGATGGCACATGACACTGCTCCAACCTTCCTCCTTTCGTGAACATGTCTTCAAAATTTCTTTTATTCTTCTACATAGATATTTGGGAGCTACTAATGTTGGATACATTTTTCTATCTACAAAAAATGTCCCATATCATCATTAGAAACTGTGTGTAATCATCTCCCATGATTTTCATCTCTCAAGTTTTAGCGAGAACTGTGAGATTATTCAATATATAATATTTGACCTTCTAAAATAGCACACTGATTATATGTATAAAGTAATTTCACTTGTTAACCCATTGGATCCATTTAAGCTATCGTTTTTTGTTATCTGTCTGGAAAATACAGAGTGGAAGATCAGAGGGTTAAACTTGACTCTTAATGATGAATCCTCTGCTTTGCCACACACTTATTCAGCAGAATTAATGACAAGAAAGAATATCAGATTACTTGTAAATTTACTAAGGTATAAATATTTCACTTATAAAATATGCAATGTAAAACATCATCCTTCAAATAATGCAGTAAATTATATTGTATTACATTTTTTTGACATTTGTAAGTAACATTCTTTCAAGAATCTCATCATCATGTCTCACACAAATTTACTTGCTTAAATGTTAAATCACACTGTGTAAAATGAGAAACTACTTGTCAGATTCTTGTTTGTAATTTCTTCTGTAGTAGACTTTCTATCACTATTCTCAATGTTTGTGCCATGATTTGAAGACTAGATACCATATAAGTAGGCAATTTTAGGTAATTAGCTTTTGTACAATAGAGTCTATGAGAGAGAAATATTCAAATAGATGTCTACAAAATCAATACCTCTATTAGTTTTTGGAATGAAAACTCTGGCACATAAACCTAAATTATGACTGGATTTGTATAGTTAATACACCTATTTCGCTTGAAAATATATATTTTTCTAAGGCGATATCTCTACAAATCTTAGAAATTATATACAAATGTGGCCATATTGAGAATCTGTTTTCTTGTATGTATTCAATTATGCCTTTATAAAAGTTTAAATTTTACGTGTAATTTTTTACGTGAGGAGGCATTTCAAAGGCATTTGATTACTGTATAAAGAAAAGTACATATTAATTAATTAAGCAAATTACAAAACCTAATTAATCAGTAAAATATATAATTTTCAAGTTTTCCTGCAGTTTTTACACAACTCTCAATTATTCCTACTCCATGATAGGTAGGTTTAGTTGGGGGATAAAATATAAGTAAATTCACATTTCTCATTAAAATCAAAAGGATTATATTTGGCAAAACTATTTTCTTGAACTTTCAGATGATTCTTACAAAGCTATTTTATTAATGAATAATTCTATAATATGATCAATTCTATACAAGTGGTTTTCTGCTTTTCTTTGTCAAATTACAATTATCTATGTAACTAAAGGTCATGACTATCTGCTGTTTATATTGTCAAGTAGAGAGAGAGTCTATCTAAAGAATTCATAGTGTTTTTGAAATTCTTATATTTGGATGTAACATGTGCATATTTGTTTGAGATAAATGTGGTATTGCAAAGAGTCAGGAAGCTACACTCTTTAAACAGACAAAAATCTCTTTGGGAAAAGGAGGGAGAGTTTATCCAGGGACCACACGGAATAATTAGAGAGGGGGAGTATCCATTTTTTTCCATGAACCCAGACAACCAACGTTTTCTATACTCTTCTCAACACAAAAGCTATATGGAAACCCTCAGGGACAGAAAATAAGTTGTGTTTCAAAGTATTTAAAATATATATTGACTATATTTCTGTTTTAAAATAAAAAAAGAAAAAACATGCACCTTATACATATTTTGCACAAGCTTATTGATGTAAACTAAAAAAAGAATGATCTTTATTTTAGAAGTTTGTTCAAATAGAATGACCACTACCTCATTTTGTATTCATTTCTCACTTATATACCTGGAATTTTTTGGAAAACAGCAAGAGATGCTGGAAATGCAACACTATGAACTATTATATAATTAAAATCTATTTGGTGTATACTAGCAAAAATAAGAAATATCCAAAGGATGAATTTACTCTGTTTAGGAGGATTAAGGACAGAAACAAAAAATAAACATTACTTGGATTGGGTAACAGAATAAAGTGAAATGTCTTGTGGAATCACAAACACAATATTTGTGCAATACATATTCTCACATACACACATACATACACTTAACAAATATCTATTATTCTATACATGCTGTGTGTGTGTGTGTGTGTGTGTGAAAGAGAGAGAGAGAGAGAGAGAGAGAGAGAGAGAGAGAGAGAGAGAGAGAGAGAGAGAGAGAGCTTATTGGCAGAGATCAGAAATCCTTAATAACATTTTGCTAAAATTCATAAACATGTGACAATTCAATGTTGCCAAGGCATAAGGGTGAAACTCACTTCTATCATTTTCTAGCTGTGTTGGATAAGTTGTTTAAAGTTTGTGTGTCAATTTCCACACTAAACTATGGCAATAACAATGAATAATGCCCTCAAAGAGTTGTTGTAAAATGAGAAATGAGTTAATATTGTTAAAGTAGGTAGAACAGTGACTGATGATAATAAATGCCATATGACTATTTATTAACAAATCAGTGAGTATTTTTAAATGGCGTATTTATTGAACATTTTTTATTGAATCTAAAAATATGTTTGTTCATTAAAAGGCAATTTAGAAATTGATATTTCAATGTTGAAGTACAAAATAGGTAATCTGTTTCATTTTCATTTTGTCCTTTCAAAATTATTAATTTTCCACGAATTGATAAATAATGTGATGTTTTTTAAAAAATAAGTCAAGTCTCAATATGTGTAGATTTATTTTAAATGTTAATTTGACCATTTGGAAGGTCAAAATTGTATTTTCCATTTATTGATATCGCATACTAACATCTTGTAAGAAACCAGTTCAATTAAGAAAAAGTGCTTGACATTTTAAAATGTTAACCCATATGCTTTATTGTCCAATATAATGACTAGATTGCCAACATGCTCAGTCAATTTTGAATTATTTTAACAGTAAGAGCAAGCATGAGTGACAATATTTTTCTTGAAATTTATAAAGATTAAGGCAGTTAAACAAAGTTATTTTACTATAGCTAAAATTGAGATAACACCATACTTCTCAAAAGCAACATATATCTATGAAGAAGAAAAATAAAATTGTATTTAATACAATAAAATGTCTATATTCTGGACTAGATCAGATTATTTTCTTTACATATGTTATTAAAATATGATAAATAAAATCTCTTCATTATTTTAAGAGTTGTATTGACATATTATTAATATTTTGTATAATTAATATACAAATATCTGCACATATTTAATGTGTACAATTTGATGAATGTGGACATATGCAAAAACCCATGACGCGTAAATGTCTGTTTTGCAATTTAATTGGTTTAACCATGGTTCGAAGTGTTTCCTTAGGATAACTTTCTACATGTCCCTATACCTGTACTCAGTATTTTATTATAGGAACAGCATAAAAGTAACCATGGAGCAATCCAACAATTCCACCATTTGTAATCAGTCACTCCATCTTGCTGGTTCATATCATAAACCGTAGATGCATCCTCCTCTCCAGTTCCAATGGGACAGAAAAACTTAGCACAGTGACTATTTCACATTCCCACACCAAAACCTAAACTCACCACATCATCTGTTTATTGTAGCTTCCATCTGTCCTCTTTGTTGACATCAGTGATGGATCAACTAATAAACTCTCACCTTTTCATATCCCCAGAATCAAGGCTCCCAGAGGAATTATTGGGTATGAAGTCCCTTATTTTTCATTGTCCATTCAAAAAGCAAAAAGGAGTCACCAAAACAGTGTACTAGAGTGTTCTCTTGAGGAATGAACAGTTCCTAGAAAATACCCCAGTGGCTATAATAAGGGTAGACTGAAGAGGGTAAAGAATAGCAACAAAAAAAAATATTTTGTATAGTTGTTCAAAAACATAAAAATATGGGCCCATCCTAAGAACTTTTAGGGATATTAAAGGATAAATTGAATTTAAAGATGCATTCTATATGTTAGAAGAGGGAAGTTGGGAGGATATAAAAAAGGCATGAACTGGAAGCAGGAAAAAATAATTGTAAGACACACTGGTCTGTTGCTGAGTTTCCTGATGTCTCTCCATTCTCTTAATATTTAAAAGCTAAACATCTCTGCTAGAGGTTCTTCCTCAATCCAATCCACAGTGAAAGCCAGAGCAACTACTGGGGATAGTCCGACAGAGATCATTCATACTTCAAGGCAGCCAATGAAACTACCCATCGAGAGATAACGGCATTTTGGACTTTTACCCCTGCTCCAAGGTGAATATGGTATGTGCATCAATAGTAACATTACTATAGATAATTTTATATTGGGAATCCTTCATTATAGTGAATAATTCGATGATAAATATAATGAATTTGAAAAACTGTATAACCCTAAAGTTAAGTGATTTAAATCTGTGTCTTTTGAATAATACTTTAAGTGTCCATTTGTTCCTCAATCTAGTTTTACATAATGAAACATACCTTATTTTCTTTTTGAGTTTAGTAATATAATACATGTTATCTCTGGAAGACTTTCATAAATTACTTTTCTTCATACAAAGAAAACAATTTGGTTATTTTTGTGGCTGAATTTCTCTCCCTTCTATCTGATTATTTTGAAAAAGAAAACAAAATTGTCTTTCTTTTTTCCGTTGCATTGGTTTCAGAGAGCTATGCCCAAAATCAATTATTGTGTGTATAAATATTTTTAGATAGTAACTGTTTTCTCCTAGTACATACCTTCTGCTTTGTCGTCATTGCATTTTTCTCCGTAATGCATTCAGATACTATATATCACAATCATGGCCCTAGGAAAAGAGGTAATGAGGGACAACACAAGAGAGTCCAGAGAAATAGTCAATTTGGGGCTTTTAACTTTTATAAATCTAAATTTTAATTTAAGGTAAAAGATGTAGAAGAGTCATGGATACAAACATCATTTTCTTCCCAAGTCTAGATACAAATAGAAAATGTGTTGGGAAGAGGCTCATGTCTTTGGCATTGGGGGATCCCTGAGATGGTGCCCTAAGATAGAACCTAGTTAAGTGGGAGATCTGAAAGCAGAGTGTGTGTGTGTGTGTGTGTGTGTGTGTGTGTGTGTGTGTGTGTGTGTGCGCGCGCGCGCGCGCGTTCCCCAGGCCCCAGAATAAATTTGGAAATGTTCTAATCTAGCTTCTTGCATCAGTATGGTAGTAGGAATGTCTACTTGGTGTGCCTGGCCAGAGACATCTGAGTTATGACCAAAGGCAAAGATGCTTTAGACTACTTTAGTGCACCTGGAAATGGCAGAGATAAGGCACAGAGACCACAAGTTGAAAGAAGAGAAGGAGAGAGGGCGAGACAATCAACAATGCCGTCTGTGCTTGGACAAATTGCTAAACATCAGTCCAGAAGGGAAGTGTCTAAGGGCAAAAATAATGCCATGGAGGCAAGGATTATCCCTCTATCTCACAACTATTTGTTCTCCAGAACTCCTACAGGAATCCAAAGAAAGCTGATGAGACTCTAAACTAACTTATATTAAAATATTTCAATGTGTGAAATGGCATGTGAAGTTGAATTTATGTTCAGACATGCAATCCGTTTCTGCAGACTGAGTATGGAGGTGAGATTCATGCTATCTGCACTGTTAATAGAAAATCAAAATTATAAAGTAAAATGTGTGTACATATTTGGGAAACCATTAAATTTAAAGTTAAGTTTCTGCTTTAAAAATGTTATCCAATGATGAAATGTTAGACTAGATTAGCCTTAGGAAATATTTATGAACCTTTTTTTCCCTTTCTGTTGTTTCCTAAACTTCTAGACTCTGAGGAATTCCATGCATTAGTATCACTTCTTACTCTCTTATGAGATTTTTTTGAATTAGAAATGAATAAAGTATCACTTCTTACTCTCTTATGAGATTTTTTTTGAACTAGAAATGAAAAAAAAGTCATTCATACTCCCATGTTAATAATTGGTCACAATTTATGTTTTAATTTTTTCCATTCTGAGACATGAAATCTGTGCAGTTGTACTCTGAGACACTCAAAAGTGGCCCCATGCTTGGTTCCATTTTCTTTCATTCTTTTCTCACTCATTAGTAAGTCAAATGTAGAGAGTGCTGGTAGAGTGTTCTCCTATCAAGAAGTAAAAAAAAAAAAAAAAAAAAAAAAGATAGTTTTTTGCAGTGCTTGCACTGTTCCTGTAGTTCACTTCATTGTATGATATTTTAAAAATATTTTGTACTCTATAAAGGTGAATGGCAAAATTATTACTAATACATTAAAATTAATATTTCCTTTACTTAGAGAAGAATTCAATAGCAAATAAAAATAAGCATTACAAGCTGAGAAAGAGAGAGAGATAGTGGAAGATAAAATAAATTAATTTAAAAAAAAGTGTATATATATGTGTGTATATATATATGTGTATATATATATACACATATATATATATACACATATATATATGTGTATATATATATATACACCTTTATACTTTTAATGGTACTTTTCTTGGTGTTTTCCTTCAGTTTGAAGAAACCTGAATCTTTTGCTTTATAGAAGGCTGTTCAAATTACAAAACTGGACCTGAATTAACAGGCAGGCACATTTTAAAACTTGGAGGATAATTGTACAAATCCAAAATAATATACTTCTAACTGAAAGAACTCAGATTTCAGCAAACTAAAAGGATTTTTTTAAATTTTATTATGAAATTATAGTACAAAGGCTAAGCATAGAACTTTCCTAGGTTTACCAAGAAAACACAAGGGCAGTACAATGGTACTTTTATTTGTGCTCTTAAAAATTGTCACTTCTAAAGATGCCCATTAGATTGTATTTTATTAATATCCTCCCAAAATGAGATTGCAAAGTGTCACTTGACATGAAAGTATCTCTCTAAATTATAAATGGAATCTGAATATTATTTGAATATTATTCAGATAAATTTGTCCATATATTTATATTTATGTCACCATTTGGTAATAAAATGAATAAACAACCCTATAATTACCATCCTAGTTACAGGCAGCATATTGATTAGTAGATATGGCTAATATCAACTTAATTAGAACAGCAGTACAAGGTGTATTGTTTGTGTATCAAGGCTGCGTTGCCAGGATAAGGAAAAGTTATATCTTGGTATTGTTTTTATGTTTACCCAGAAGATAAGGTGTTTCTCATGTGCTGACTAAAGAAAAAAAATGAAGAGACTCATCTTCTAGATTCAAAGAAGAAGATGATCTTTTCCTTTCACCTTGGCACCCAATAGACACTGAACATTTATGTAATATAAAGATGTTGTCATTAAGTCTCTGACAAAATCAATCTTGTTTTAAAGGTTAATGTGTCACCTTATTGATAAGATTGTTAGAGAAGTGATGAGTTTTTTTTTTTTTTTAGTAGGATAAAGTTTAAGGCAAAGTAAGCATTGGCCTTAGAAGAATCTTACTTACTGTGTTTTATCGTGTGAGTATCTTCCGATAGAATCTCTAAGACAAAAAGGAAAGTAGCAATTCTTGTAGATGTAGTAGATTTTTAAAAAATTAGCTAACAAGTCATGCAAGTAGTGAAATATCTCAGAACTAACGATCAGAAGAGGAGGTCATTAGCTCAGATGGCTAATTAAAGTGACCATACTTGTGAACTGATCCCGCTTAATTAGTGAGGGAAATCACATTTGTCAGCCAGCTGCGTCAAGTTTTCAGAAAGAATATCATTGAATTTGTCCCCTGTGGCCCATAAAAATATTTTTGAGGATAGTTAATGAAAAACTCAGAGTAAAATTGGATAAATACCATGGGTTTTATTATTGATGAATAGCAGAATAATACCATGATGCCTGGATAATTGTCACATAGGGGCATAAAATGTACAAGATTT
Source organism: Rhinolophus ferrumequinum (assembly GCF_004115265.2). Classification (NCBI taxonomy): domain Eukaryota; kingdom Metazoa; phylum Chordata; class Mammalia; order Chiroptera; family Rhinolophidae; genus Rhinolophus; species Rhinolophus ferrumequinum. The sequence goes on from NC_046290.1 coordinate 14,017,800, forward strand.
GATTATATAGAAAAATAAGTTACATAATGATTATCTGCACTTTTGGCCTTACTTTATATATCATGTGTATTTTCTAACATAGGTCAATAATTATTTAGCACTTCCAAAGAAATAGCTTTATACGTTTTCCTTAATGTGACATCTATGCATTGATCCTGCTTATTCTTCCAAAAGCAATGTGAGATTAAAAAAAAAACAAAAAACAAAAACAAAAAAACAATAACAACAAACAAAACACCAAACAGAAACAAATGAGAAACTAAAGCAAATAAAGAAAGAAGGGGAATTTTGAAAAATCCCACATATTTCAGAAAATGCTGAGGGAGGGGATATGGGTGGTTGGTCTGGGGATATGTAATTAACTTAAATAACAGGAAATAGGAAATAATAGGAAACTCACATAACCTTACATGGATAAATAATGGCCATATCAGAGAATTTTAATAAAAAGACAGGGTGGTTTTTTTTGTTTTTTTGTTTTTTTTTGTCTTGGGTGGAAGTAGAAAAGGGCTCAAAAATTATTGTGACCCTTTAATGCTAACTGACTGCACCAATAATCTGGTATGGAAGAGAATTTATTATACTATTTTCCCCTCTTGGAAACAGAGGAAGACCGTATTCCCAAGCCTCCACTGAAGTTGGTTTGGAGGCCAAAGTCTGGGCAATCCACTCTCAGGTGAGCCCTGGAAGAATCCTATGTCTTCTCTATTTTCCCCCTTCTGTAGTTCTGTGGAAGAATGGGGCTAGAAGGCATAGCCACAGAAAGAAAATCACAGAATCATCATTTAAGAGAGAACGTAGGAGCACTGAGGTGATCAGTAAATAAATAGAATAAATAATAATAATGTAATGAATAAGATGGCAGGACTTGGCAAGTTATTGCCATAGGATAGTCTAGTCTACTCCAATCAGTAAAGAAATTGATACAGACATATGTGCTGCACTATTAAAAAGCTAAACTATATCTCAAAATATTATTTCTCCTACCTCAGGCGGCAAGGTAACAACTACAAGAGGAACTGCAAGGCAATTAATGTAACAGGCTGAAAATATAAAAGTCACCAGCTATAAATTTGGAGGCTTAGAAAAACTTGGTGAATTAGGGCAGGTAGTAGGTTTTTGTAGCCATTGATACTTTTTTTTTTTTTTTTTTTAAATATGAGAGGGATCAGAGAGATTCTAGAAATTCAAGGCTTTCCAAGAGTGGGGGAGAATATTTCTAAAATAGAATTTTATAAATGTTTTATAGAAGAGACCAGTAAAACTTGATCTAATTAAGTGACCCAGGAAAAGAAGATTCAATTAAAGATGTCCCTCCCATCTTAAAAAAAACAAAACTCAAAAATAAAAAAAATCCTAGATAGTTGCAGCAGCTAATAAAAGAATGAGAGAATCATGGGGCCAGAAACCAGGAAAGTAAAAACCACTTGACATCTGTGTCCAGAAAGAAATTTTAGGTGGCAGAAACAAATTGGCCAGAAGTTCATTAAGTTTTTGCAGGCTTTCCAAAGAGACCATTAGTTCATCCAGAAAAGACTCTAAGCCTTCAAGATTTTATTTAAAGCCCTGGGTACTGACCTTGTTTTAATAGAGGAAAGGCTCATTGTAGACCCCTTAAGGAGTATATTGTCTCCATTTTCCAGTTCATATACGACCAAGGAGAGTAATGAACAAGGAGTTCAGAGATCAGAGCTAAAGATCACAAAGACAGTGGACAATGGGTTCCCTCCAGGGAGCAGAATTAGAGTTTAATCAAGGCAATTCCTTCACTCCCAGTGTGATGCCTGGGAACTTTAATAGAATCTCTTCCCAATGGGATTTAAATTTTTTGTTCAGTCGATAGAGCATGCCTCCATTCTTTGCCTTTGCAAATGAGAGCAGTTAGTATAATATCCTGTGCCTGCCCCATCACTGCATATTGGATGTTCGTGCTGGAAAGGGTAAGATAACGTGCCTTTTCACTTTGTCGGTCCCCTGACTAAACGGAGTCACATCTGGATCGGATGGCTCCTACAGACATGGATGCTGAGCAATAATCAGTGACCAGATGGGACTTTATATTTTCTCTCGCAGGGAGGCATAAGACTTTCGATATGTGAAAGGGGAATAAAATGATTTGGTAACCAAAATGCTCTGTCAAAGATAATAGGATGTTTTCAAAACACTATCTTCTTGGGCACACTGGAAATCTGACCTTCCAAACCTGTCTTGCAGTAGACGAGGGACCATGTGATTGAATTCTGATTGGTAGATATAAAACACTTATGTGATATAAAACACTTCCAGGTTTGGCCCATAAATGTTGGCCCACTCTACAACATTCCCCTACCTCTGTGTGCCCTTCAGCATGCAGTTTGGAGTCTGACTGTTCCAGACCTACATCTACACAATGGATGGCCTGATGCCTGGTTCTGCAATGAGGAAGGTCCAGTCTGTACCAGATTGTGATATGAATAGGAAATAAAAGTTTGCTAATACACGGATATTTTGAAGGCTATTTGTTATGATTTGTTATCATAGCCTATGATCTCTTCTCTAATAAAAGGCCATACACTATCCATAAAATAAAAAAAAAAGGAAAACAATACTACACAAAAAGACAAATCCTAATGAGAATACAGCATTAAAGAAAAGTGCCTCTCGAACCCCATGTAATTGTCTTCTGTCACTATAACCAAAAACAGTGTTTTGCTTGTTAGTTTTGTTTTGTATTTTCATTGTTTCCTATCTGTCTTTGCTTTCGTGAGTGAGAACAGAAGAGCAGTGTCTGGTTACATGTTGGCAATGGAAGGATATAAATATCAAATTGCCTCTTGCATGGGCAAAGGCTCAGGAGTCCATGCTGATATGAGGGATGATGCAGTATGCCTTTATAGAATAGAATAAATCCTTGCACAGTACTTTCAATTCAATAACTGAAAAAATGTAGAGAGCACAGCCAACGATTTATATTACCAACAGCCTGGCTGAACCCTCCTTTCCAAAGCCATCAGAACAGAGAAAAGCAGAAAAACAGACATCAGTAACTCTCCAAAAATGAAGAACTGATGGGAAGAGGCACAGTAAACCATAATGAGTGTGATAAAAAAAGTCAAGAGGAAATGCGAAACACATGCCCAAGAAAGAATATAAGTAGGCTTTCAAAAACTGAATGTGAAGAATATATCAAAAGTAACAATCCAAGAAAAATAACCAGAGTAAAATAAGATGATATAAATAATACCAAATATATATCTTAAAGAAATAATTTTAATGAGGTACATCCATTTATGTATAAAGATAAGGAAATCCAGTATTCAGGTATTCCATATGCACATGCTGAAGAAAGTAAAAGAATGATAAAAATGGGTCAGAAAAATGCAAGTACAAAAATGAAGAGCCAGAGTAGTAATTTCATAAAATGTTGATTTAAGGAGAAAGTGTTTGAATATAAAAAACTTAAACTTTGAAATTTTATATGACAGAGTCTATAATGCAGTTATAATTACATGGATGTTTATACATTAAATAGCTTTAATAATAGCAAAATACAAAAAAAGCAGATTAAAATGTACAAGTAAACAGAAAAGACACAAAGACAAGACTCAATAAATGATCTGCATCTATATCAGAACAATGAAATAAAATAATAGGAGGAGAAAAAATTGAACTGAATATTTATCTAAGCATATATACACCTTTTCAATTGTGTCATGATTAAAAAAAGGACATATCCTTCAAGTGCTCATATAGTGTATTAAAAATTATTCATAAATTGCTCTAAACTCTTAAATTCCTTAAAACAAATATCAATAATCCCAAATTATTTTCTGAAGTTACTGTAATGAAATCCACAAAACACCTGATTATAGGGTTTATGCTTTCTTGTATGAAAATTATATTAATAAACTAATGTGTTTACCGCAGGGATGTGTATCTTCAAGTAATTTACATAGAATTTTACACATACATTCAATATTCTTTTAACATCCTCTGTATCTTTATTTTCAAATTACACATAATTACATGCTATTAACTATCTAAAGTGTTGATTTCTAATAATTTTTTATTGATTAGATTATCCTTTTGTAATTTATTTTAGATATTCTATGTGATATTTTATTAATTTCTACATGGAACTTAATCAGTTAACCTTTCTACAATTTTTCAATAGTTTATTTTGCTTTGTATTTAACACTATGAATCATTGTTTTAAAATCATCTTATGTAATAACAAAAATCTTGAATTATAATATTTTATAAGTATTAATTTTTATTATGATTTAATGGTTTATATACTCTTCTACAAATTTGGCTTAGTTTTCATTTTCCCCAAAACATTAGAGAAATATTTTCATTTTATTCTATGATTTGGCAATATTGTTATTTTAACTATTAATGCTAAATTCAAGATAATTGCAATGCAATCATTTAATGCTGTGCTTTAAAATATGTTATCATTTTTGGTCAGAGTCACTCCTCAGTATTCATTTGGTTATTTGGTTAATGAGAGAATAAAAGAAAAATTTTAGATTGAGTGTGCCTTACCACTCCTTTGAATAAATATGCAAATACAAATAAAATATAAAACTAATGGTCACAAAATTAATCTTATCTTTTCATATTGTGAGTTATATGCTACATTTAAATGTAAATATATTTTTGAGTCATGGTGAAGACAGAGAAAAACTGGATGATCCTTTACTTACACTACACGTTTTCCTAAGGTGCTGTCCCCTAAGATTATACATATGTATGTATATGTATGTATAATCTTAGGGGACAGCACCTTAGGTAAACGTGTAGTGTAAGTAAAGGATCATCCGATTTTATATATATATATATATATATGATGATACAAAACACCATGCCCCAAACTGGTTTAAAATTATAGAACTTATATATCACATCACAAGATATTCAGTGTTAAAGTGTTGCATAGTTTTTACATTTCATTCACTTTTTATCCAGACGATCAATTATTCAATAACTTAAAGTACTCATAAGTAACTTGCAATTGTACATACCTATAGAGTATAATGCTTTTTTGAAAAACTATTTTAAGCTTTTATTCAAAAAAGTCAATCTTTTTATTGAAATGAATGAATTTTCCTTTTCTGACAAGTAACATTTCTATTTGAAGGAAAAGTACAATAAAACACATTTTCTTTTTTCTTTTTTTTGATTTTTTTTTTTTTAAATTAGGGAATATTGAGGAACAGTGTGTTTCTCCAGGGCCCATCAGCTCTTAGTCATTGTCCTTTAATCTAGTTGTTGAGCGTACAGCTCAGCTCCAAGTCCAGTCACTGTTTACAGTCTTAGTTGCAGAGGGTGCAGCCCACCATCCCATGCGGGAATTGACCAGGAGACCTTGTTGTTGAGAGCTCTTTAACCAACTGAACCACCCGGCCGCCGCTCGGGAATCTCAGTGGCAGCTAGCTGTCTTCAGTCTAGTTGTGGAGAGCGCAGCTCACTGGCCCATGGCAGAATCAAACCAGCAGCCCTGTTGTTCAGAGCTCGCGCTCTAACCAACTGAGCCATATCGCTGCTGAAAACACATACACTTGAATAGAATACAATAATTGCTAACTTAGGTTTTTAATCAAAATTGCTTTAAATTTTATGTTAATTTAAATCATAGTATAATATAAATCATTCATATTATAAGAACACATATTTAATCAACCAAAGTCTATACATACCATTTCAAATATAAATATATATATAATATATATTATATATATTATATATATATATCATATATATGTGTGTGTGTATATCATATACCTTTGTGTATATGTATAAAAATATATCTATCTATATATATATTTCATGCATTTGCATAATTATTCATTAAAGTTTATTGGGTTAATATTGGTTAATAATATTATATAACTTTCAGATATAAAACTTTATAGTATGACATCTATATACGCAATTGTGTACTCACCACCTGAAGCCTAGTATCCTTCAGACACCATTTATCTGACTCCTTTTGCCTTCTTCATGCTCCCCCACCTTCTTCCCCTCTGGTAACCACCATTCTGTTGTCTGTATCTATTAGGAGATTTTTTGTTTGTTTTATTTGTTCATTTGTTACATTTTTTAAAATCCCACAGGAGTGAAAGTGTAAGGTTCTTGTCCTTTTCCACATGACTTAATTCACTTAGCATAATATTCTCAAGATCCATTCAAATTGTCGCAAATGGCAATATTATATTTTTTATGGCTGAGTAGTATTCAACTGTATATATGTACCACCTCTTCTTTATCCAATCATCTGTCAAAGGACGCTTAAACTATTCTTGCCAAAATTGAAAATTTTTTTCTTAGATTAAGAACAAGGATCTTACTCAAACATAGTTATTGATAATTATCATCCAACCTATATTATTCACAATAATATAGTAGGTTCTAATGTTAAGAACATAACAATATCATTACTCTGCTGAGAATCCTCAGAATCTATTTGTAGATGTATGACAAATGTAATAGGATAAATAGACAGTGTATATAAAATATACTGTTTATATAGAAATTCAGAAAATAGAATAATTCCCACTAGAATGCAAATTATTGAGGGTTGAATCCATATTTGTCTTCATTATATCTTCAGGCCTAGCATAATATCAAGCACACTTAGGCCTATCATACATGCATGATTAAATTAACAAAATAATGGTAAAACTATAAGCTGAAGATTGACTTAATTTATGCATAGTAGAAAATTAGAATGTCAGTGGGGCAACAACCTGTGTATAATTACAATTTTGTTTAGAGATTCACATTCAGACAATAGTTTCCAAGTTCACATGGTGACTACAATTACAGACTATCTATATTAAGTATCACAGATTTACCCATATTTTCATTATAGGAGAATAAATACTATAATTCTACTCTACTAAGTTTTTATAAATCCCTGTTTTAAAAAGAAATAAATAGATGATGTATTACAGAATTGTGTACCTGAAATCTATGTAACTTTACTAACAATTGTCACCCCAAAAAACTTTAATTAAAAAAAAAGAAATCCATTATGAAATACTGCCATTTGAAACAACATGGATGGATCTTGAGAGTATCGTGCTAAGTAAAACAAGTCACACAGAAAAAGTCAAGAGCCAAATGATTTCACTCATATGTGAGATATACAACTGAAAGCTACAAAGGAACTAGACAGACAGACAAACAAACAAAAAAAAACTCATAGACACAGACAACATTTTAGTGGTTATCAGAGTCTAAGGGTGTGGTAGATGCAGGTAAATGGGGTCTTAGTATATGGTGATAGAACAGGAACTGACTCTGGGTGGTGAACACAGAATGCAATGTATAGATGGTATACTATTGAATTGTACACTTGAAACCTACATAAGTTTACTAAGCAATGTTACCTCAATAAATTTAATGAAAACTAAAAAACAAAACAAGCCAATTAATTATACACATAAATTATAAAATATTATTTAGTAATACTTTTCTTGTAGTGTTCTGGATAAACTAGATTTCTGTTGTACTTCTATTTCTTCATATAAAGGTTAAATATTATAAACACTAATAGTAATATGTATTTTCTCCCAGATATCAAAGATGTGAAAACAACATGGTATGAATAAATGGAGCACTAGTAACTGTACTACTAGATAGCCAACCCATTTTTAACATTGGAAAATTACACATTAAGCTACTTATTAAATATGTTGACATTTGAAATAAGTAAATGTTACTAAAGTGGCTTTAAAATGTTGTGCTGTAGTAGAATAGACACTGAATCAGGTAAATCATTCTACTGACTACTGGTATAAACTTTAGAAACTCTTAACCAATTCCCATGCCTCAGGATCCTAAGCTGTAAAACAGATGTGTGCATTAGCCTCTTTGGCTTTATGAGCCAGTCACTCAGATCATAAACTCTTTTTTGCTATTAAGAACAGTGCCTTTGGAAGCTGCATTAACTTTTTCTAGCTAATTAGTTTAATTTACGTGTAAGGCATAACTTTATATGCAAGGATATTTGGCTTCATTGAATTCCAATTATTTCCATTTATGCTAAACTAGTTAGCTTTCACTCAATTTTTTGGCTTTTTTTTTTTTTTTTTAAGTCTAGCGAGCTAAACTCTATAAGATTCACAGTGAGTAAGATGAACCATTTTTATTGGAAACCATTTAATGGACACTAATCAAATTTTCAGCCAAAATCTATTATCTATATTTTAATCACATTAGTTACTTTTTCTCAAGTATCCTGTAAAAGAATATAGATTTTTCTAGATATTTTGCCTTAGTTCTATATTTAATCCTCAATTTCTAATCCATGATTATCTTTGAGGAAACTCAGTTATTTCAGTATTGCCTTATTTTAATTTTTGCATAATGTATTGTTACTATGAATTCTCTTTTTAGAAGCATGTCAAATTTAATAATTTATCAAAAACTCACTTTATACTAAATTTTGGAGTGTATATTTCATCTGGTATTGAATACAGTGTTGCTGTTTTAGTTTAAAATGTCTTCCTTTGTGCTTTCTTGTTTTTTATTTGTTTATCTATTTGTGTTTTCCTAAATAGAAATGTAAATTATAAATATTAAGGATTCTCATTTTCAAATATAAGCATTTAAAACTATACATTTTTCTTTTAGCACAGCTCCAGCTGTATCATGTTAATTTTGATATGGTATGGTTTCATTGGCATACACTTCAAATTTTTGCAAATGACCCCTAATTACGTCCTTAACCATGGGTCAGCGTTGTCAGTGAAATGCCGTATCTCTGCTCACATAGATGATAGCCTTCTGTAAGAATAAAGGGCATGATCCTTTGATTACTATAGCCTTGTAGTAGAGTTTGGTATGAAGTGTTGTGACACCTCCAACTCTTCTTTCTCAGCGTTGCTGTGGTTATTTGGGGTCATTTAAGGATCCATACTAATTTTAAGATTATTTGTTTGAGTTCTGTGAAAAATGTCTTTGGTATTTTGATAGGGATTACATTGAATCTATAGATTGCTTTGGGTACTATGGACATTTTAAAGATGTTAGTTCTTGCTATTCATAAATATGGTATATCCTTTTATTTATTTGTATCTTCTTCAGTTTCTTTCTTCAGTCTCATATACTTTCTTGGGTATACATCGCTGGCTAAATTTATTCCTAGATATACATATTTTTTGAAGCAATTGTAAATAGGATTGTTATCGTAATTTCTCTTTCTGATTATTTGTTATTGGTATAGAAATGCAACCAATTTCTGAATATTAATTTTGTACTTTGCTACTTTAGTGAATTCATTTTTCAGTTCTAATAGTTTTTTTCTGTGTGTGTGTGTGTGTGTGTGTGTGTGTGTGTGTGTGTGTTTTGTGAAATCTTTAGGGTTCTCTACATATAATATCTTGTCATCTGCAAATAATGATGGTTTTACTTTTTCCAATCCAATTTGGATGCATTTTCTTTCTTTTCTTGTCTGATTGCTGTGGCCAGAACTTCCAATACTATGTTGAATAAAAATGTTGAAAGTGGACATCTTTGTCTTGTTCCTTATCTTAAAGAAAATACTTTTAGCATTTCACCATTCAGTATGATTTAGCTGTGGGTGTGTCATATATGGCCTTTATTATGTTGAGGTATATCTCTTCCCATTTGGCTGGCTGAGAGTTTTTATCATAATTGGATGCTGAATTTTGTTAAATGCTCTTTTTGCTCCATTGATATGACCGTATGATTTTTTTATCAAAAATTTATCATTTTATTTATGTTGTATATCATGTTAATTGATTTGCAGAGATTGAACCAAACTTGCATCCCAGAAATAAATGCCACTTGGTCATGATATATGATGTTTTTAATGTATTGATCAATCAGGTTTGTTAATATTTTGTTGAGGATATTTACATCTATGTTCATGAACGATATCAGCCTATAATTTTCTTTTGTTGTCATGTCTCTGTCTGGCTTGGAAATCAGGGTAATGCTGGCCTTGTAAAATGGAGGGCATCTTCCATTCTCTTTAAGTTTGTGGAATAGCTTGAGGAGGATAGGTGTTAATTCTTCTTTGAATGTTTGTTAAAATTCATCTATGAAGCTATCTGGTCAGGACTTTTATTTGTTGGAAGTTTTTTTTTAACTACTGATTCCATTTGTTTAGTAATAATTGGTCAGATTTTCTGTTTCATCTTGATTCAGTCTTGGAACTGGCATAAAAATAGACACGTAGATGAGTGGATCAAAACAGAGAGCCCAGACATAAAATCACAACAATATGGTACATTAATCTATGGCAAAGGTGGCAATAATATACAGTGGGGTAAAGCCAGACTATTTGAATAATAGTGTTGGGAAAATGGAACAGATACATACAAAAAATGAAATGAGACCACTTTTTACAGCGTATCCAAGAATAAACTCAAAAAGGGTTAAAGACTTAAATGTAAGACCCAAAACCATAAAACTCCTAGAAGAAAGCATAGGCAGTAAACTTTTTGATATTGCGCTCAGTGATACTTTTCTCTAGTATGTTGGCTCAGCCAATTGAAAAAAAAGAAGAAATAAACAAACAGGATTGCATCAAACTGAAAAAAGGTTTTGCACAGCAAAGGGTGCTATCAACAAAATGGGAAGACATCCTACTAAATAGGAGGAAATATTCACCAATGCTATATATAATAAGGGGTTAATATCCAAAATTTATAAACAACTCATGCAACTTAACTCTAGTAAAATCTCTAGTAAAACAATTGAAAAATGGGCAGAATCCTTGAATAGACATTTCTCCAAAGAGGACATACAGATAGCCAATAGACATATGAAAGGATGCTCAAAATAACGAATCATCAGAGAAATGTAAAGGAAATCATAATGAGATATCACTTCATATCTGTCAGAATGGTTATCATCAGTAAATCAACAAACAACAGGTGCTGAGTAGGATATGGAGAAAAAGAAACCCCTGTGCACTGTTGGTGGGATCGCAAATTGGTGCAGCCACTGTAGAAAACAGTATGAAAGTTCTTCAAAAAATTAAAAATAAAACTACCTTATGACTCAGCAATTTCACTTCTAGGTATTGATCCAAACAAATCCGAAATGCTAATTCAAAAAGATATATGCATTCCTTATATTTATTGCAGCATTATTATATAGGCAAGATATGGAAGCAATCAATTGCCTATCAATAGACGATTGGATAAAGAAATTATGGTACATATATAACAATGGAATATTACCCAGCCATAAGAATGAAACCTCACAATTTGCCACAACATGGATGGATCTAGAGATAACATAGTAAGTGAAATAAGTCAGACATAGAAAGACAAAAACCATATATCATTTATATGTGCAATCTAAACAACAAAGTGAATGAACTTGTACAAAACAGAAACAGACACATAGTTGCAGGTAACAAGCTGATGGAATCCAGATGGGGGTTGGGGTGAAAAAGATAAAAACATTAAGAAGTACAAATTAGTAGTTATGAAATAGTCATGGGGATATAAAGTACAACACAGGGAATATAGTCAATAATGTAATAACTATATATTGTGCTAGGTGGGTATTAGACTACTCGGGGGGATAACATTGTAAATTATATAAATGTCCAAAAACTATGCTGTATACCTGCAACTAAAATAAAATAATATTGAATGCCAATTGAAATTAAAAAGTTAAAAGAAGGGTGGGAGAAAGGTAATGGGGAATAAGGTTCAAATTTCCAGATATACAGCAGGTAGGTCATGGGGATGTAATACACAGCATAGAGAACATAGTCTATAATATTGTGATAGCGTGGTACAGCATCAGATGGTTGTTGGACTTACCATGGCGATCACTTCTTTAAGTACACAAATGCTTAATAAGTGTGGTGTATAACTGAAGCTAATGTAATATTGTATGTTAACTGTAGTTTAATAAAAATTTTAAATGAATAAATGAACTATTACTACCAAAAAAAAAATCAAGGGCAAAATCCCACCCATGCCCAGAGACATTGTCAGCTGGAACTTAAGGGGGGAAAATAGCTTTAAAGGCCTCAGTCTAGGGTCCTGATTGGGAGAGCAGCAGACCAACCAGAAATTTAATAGGGAAATCCTAAAAATGAAGCGAGATACGAAACTTTTAAAGAAAGCAACCTTTAAAATAAAAATCAATGTCAATAAAGATATGCCCCCCAAATGAAAGACTAAGATAATATGTTACTAGCATATCTAACTTATAAGAAATACTATGGGAAATCCTTTCAGGGCCAGTGAAATTACCAAAAACAATAAATCAAATCCATATGAAAAGCAGAAACCAGAAGTGATAAATATGTGGGTCAGTATGAAAGATGCATAAATTAATCTTTCTGCCTCTTTTCAATTTCTTAAATACATACTTGTGATACATCATCTATACATCACATTGCGTGTTCACCACCCAGAGACAGTTCTCCTTCCATCACCATATATTTGATCCCTTTTACTCTCATCCATCACTTCCCTCCACTCCCCATCCTGTGGTAACCACTAAACTATTGTTTGTGTCTATGAGTTTTTGTTTCTTCATTTGTTTGTCTTTTTCCTTTATTGTTTTCAGTTTTATGTACCACATATCAGTGAAATCATATGGTTCTCACTTTTTCTGTCTGACTTATTTTGCTTCACATTATAATTTCAAGATCTATCCATGTCATCACAAATGGCATTATTTCATCTTTCTCATGGCAGAATAGTACTCCATTATGTAACTTTACTAACACTTGTCATCCCAATAAACTTTAATTAAAAAATACTGTATAAATCAGTAGTTGTAACACATTATTGTTTACAATATAGATAGATATAGGTATAGGTATAGAGATTGAGATAGAGATAGAGATAGTAATATAGACATGTAATATATACGAGTATAGTCGTATGAAGTTTTGACAATTAAGTTCGTGAATTCATCCTAGAAAAAGTGCTACATACCTCATTGCTGAATATCACTATGGTCACCTTTGAAGTACTCCTCTTGGAAAGCAATGCACCAATGTCAGTGCTTAGTCCATCCATCAAAGCAATTGTGGAACTCTTTTTTCTGGAATGGTCATCAGAGCTGTCGTCGTATTACCCTTGATGTCTTGAATATCATCGAAAATGTCTTCCTTTCAATATTTCCTTTATCTTCAGGGATAAAGTCATTAGGGGCCAAATCAGGTGAGTAGGGAGGGTGTTCCAATACAGACATTTGTTTACTAGCTAAAAACTCCCTCAGTGTCATGCAAGTTGGTGCATTGTCGTGATGTAAGAGCCATGGATTGTTGGAGAAAAGTTCAGGTCATCTAACTTTTTCATGCAGCTTTTTCAGCACTGCCAAATAGTCAACTTGGTTAACTGTTTGTCCAGTTGGTACAAATTCATAATGAACTTTCCCTCTGATGTCAAAAATGGTTAGCAACAATTCACAAAATTAACTGTCAGATTATGTGTTTGTATATGTGTGTGTGTGTATGTGTGTGTGACAATGATAACACTGAAACCTGAGATGAAAAGGAGCTATATTTTATAGACAATATTTTAATCCCTAGTGTAAACACACACACACATACACACACACACACACACACACACACCAAACTATCATTAAAATCTATCACTATATTGATATATGCCTCATTCTCTGAAATTTCAGTATACTATTACATATTGTTAACATCATAATTTATGTAATATTTACTATGTTAATCATATCAATTTCTAATAATTTGCTTTCACAATAACCCTACTGTGTTGGACATTATGTATGTATTCGTACTCTTTTGTAATCTCTTGTTATAATATTTTAATAAAAATTTGATATAGATAATCAGAAAACATTTTTATTTCGACAAAACTTTAAATAACCCCATTACTAATACCAACAGACAAACCATTTTTCCTGTACTCTCCACCACTGAGCAGTATGAAATTATTTGTTATACTTAGGAACGTGAGAAAATGTATTTTGTAAATTTGTTTCTTAATGTGAAACCCTTGCGTAATAGTTGGCTCGGAGTTAAACTATCTTTTTTCATTTTCATTGATTTTTTGATATTTCATTATCTCTGAACTCCCTGCTTATATTTGTTTATTTTTTATGACTTTTACTAATATCATTAATATTGGTCTTATTTTTCCCCTCACCTCCTTTCTTTGTCCTTTATCTTAGTTATTGTTGTCTCTCATTGTGGAGTAATGTTAACTTTTTCTGCAGTTAAATGTGTCAACATTTTCCAGGTAGATTGGTCAGGTCGAAGGGCAGCAGTTGTCATCTGTGGATTGATGAAAACCCAGAGCTGTGCACCTCAATAATGAGGACGGTGCCAGGCAGAAACTGAAGAAATGTACAGGAAACAATCTTAATGGAACAATAGTACACAGGGTGAGAAAACTGCAGCTACAATAGAAACTCTCAGTCAGGCACAAGCGATCCAGGGAGAGGAGAGGAGCTCTGCTTTCTGAGAGCAATTGTGACGCCTTCAAAATATCCTGAGATTAAAAAAGAAGGATGGCTTGTTGTTGTCACACAGCAGCCTGGCCGTCTGTCTCCTCTAGCCTTTCCTTAGGAAAGAGGGTTGCAGGGTTGTATGTCCTAGGGGTTGAGTTAATAAGTCTCTTTTCTAGGTCCCAGTATGCAGGGTCTGCGGTCAAAGACGAGTAAGTTTTCTCTAGGGAGGGACGACTTAAGCCAGACGGGACCCTGGGGACCCCCATGAATGTTGCTCTAAGGCTTAGAGGAAGCACTCCTCTTAAAGTTCCATCACAGGTTGCTGACGCATGGCTCATGTGGCAGAGACCTTGTTGTGCAAGGAACAGTAATGGAGCGAAACCTCCTTGCTCCTCGTTTATCTCATGGGAAAGCAATACAGAGACCCGCTCCCCCCGAGGCTTAGCATACCGCACCAGTGACCACCTGGGGACAGTTTGCTTAGGTTGCTTTGGGACACAATGATTGGGTATTGGCCATAAGTTGATTGTCTTAAGTGGTGTTTGAGATGTAACAGACCCTGCCCAGAGTCACGTAATGCCTTTTGGAAAAATCAATAAATACTCAGGAGAGACCCGATTCGGGGCTCCAGTCTCTTGTGGCTGCGAGTCCCTGGGTCCTCTGTGATTTCTTGCTACATAAGTGTTTGTGTCTTTATTTCTTAACCTAGCCCTCGCTGCCTCCCTCGTTTCTTCCCACTGCTTGTGTTGTGCAGGTCGCAACAGCTTGTATAATTTTATTCCAAATAAATCTCATAAAATTAAAAAATAATAATAATAACGATGGGGTGAGAACAAAAATCTTGCAGTTCTATATTGGGAATTATCGAGATGGAAGGTAATAAAATATACGTATCAGCGATTAAGAAGATATCTATAATATATTAACTTAATTCATATTTTATCTATGCACTGATACAACGTAGAATTTAGACAAATATCTGTGTATTCTCACATAAATTTGGGAACATTATATATATAAATTTCATAGTCTGCAAGTTTTTAAGTATCAATATATTAGGAAGCTTTCCTGATGTCATTAAGCATATATATTCTTTTAATTAGAATGCACTTTTTATGAGTTTATAAAACTCTAACATATTATTAGAATGGCAACTTATCTCTTTGTTATTCATTAACTGTGTTTTATTCATTGTTGAATTATTTATTCATTCATTATAAGGATTTACTATAAATAAATAACTTTAATGTCATGTAAACATGAGCCTATATGTAAAATTTTTGTGGGTGTAGTGTAGAGAATAGTTCAACTTAGGATATAAGATATGATTCATATCTAGAACTAAAACAAGGCTTAGGATGACTCACTCTGGCCTAATATTCTATTTCAGAGCTAATAGAGATGAAGAGATCTTTTCTCAGTTGCCATTATTTGTTAGTATTTAATTTAATCCAAACAAAATTTAGTTACGTAGGTAAGAATTATTCATCTCCATCGGGTCGAAAAATCAAATAGAGAGTAAATACTTCAGTTAAATGTGAAACATGGTTCTCTTCACCATGATTTCAAAGAATTCACAATTCAGAATCTTATCATCATTTCTGTGACCTTAGGTTCATCCTATCATGAATTAGGGGAACAAAAGAATAATCTATTCCTGTAGTACATTTTAGCTATGTTTGCCTGAAAATTAAAATTTTATAAGATGTGCAATCTTTTTATTTACTTTCATTTAAAATGTGAATCAGTTCTTTATTGACAGATCCTATCAGGTGAGCATATCCTATTGCAATATTCCAACATTTTTCAACCACTCAAGTTCCCTGATATATATATATAAATATATATATATTTTCCCCCCTTCCTGGTTAACATCAGAAGGCAATATTGTAGGTGTTCTGAGATCTTTACGTCTTTATCTTCTCCAATTTCCAGATCAACCAGGCTGTGGAATGTAATGTGGATATTGAGAAACGTTTCTTTCTGCTGTGAGCTTTCTGATATTTCCCGCGAGAGAAGCTTAGAAATCATTGACCAGAACTTCCAGGCCTAGAGTTGCTTTGCTAATTAAGAAACATTCAGGGCTCTCAGTGTGTTCCAGGGTGATATGTATTACTGAAATAATTCTCTTCTCACTGACTTCAGAAAACTTGACATTGTTGTCTTTGTATGTTGGTTTAAAAAAATGCCATAAATCCCATGTTGAAAACCATACTTAAGATTTCACCATATATCAAGAAAACGTGGACAATTGCTTTTATACTTCATGCAAATATTGAATTCACATGTGCATTGCTATCTAACCCTGAAAATGTCCTATCAACTATTACTGATAATCTTTAGGTCACCTTTGTCAAAACGGAAAGTTACAGTAGAGGAATATTCCATGATAATATTCTACAATACAGTAACACTTCTGAGACCAAATCTAGTAGAAATATTTTAAATAATATTAATAAAATGCTGCAAAGCATATCAAGTTGCTTCGAAGGGAGTTTGTCGCCAAAACTAATTATTTAAAGATGTGAAATACAGTTGGGCTAGATTATAGAGTATACACTTCCTTATCATTTAGCTACAATTGTCTGCTGCACATATATTAACAATTTCACTTTGATTCAGCTTTCCTCTCTATAAAAATAAGGGATTTTATTATTTTCTAAGATTCCTCTGAAAATGCTAAATAGATGCATTATGCACCAAATTACAAATCTCTTACATCACAACCTTTACCTATTCCATTTTTTTTCCTTCTTTGCTTCTTTAAAATTTGATAGTAAAGTTTATCTTCTAATATGAAGCCAGTTTGTTCAGGTAGGCATTTGGTTTTATTAATGAAATAGATACAAGTTATTATAAAATTAAATATTTACACCATTATATTAAATTTGGGCAATGTATACAATATTTTCAGCTTATTGAGAAAATGTTAACTTAATCAGCTAGCAGATAGCATCTTACATATTGTATGAGTTTTCTATGATCACTATAACAAATTACCAAACACTTGGCGGCTTAAATAATACACATTGATTCTTACGCTTTAGGAGGACACACGTTTGATGTCAATATCAATGGGTTAACATCAAGGTGTGTTGGTGGGACCACAGTCCCTCTGAAGGATCAAGGTAGAATTGTCCCTTGCCTTTTCCTACTCCCGATGCTACCAGCCTTCCTTGATGTGTGCCAAATCACTCCAATGTCTGCTTCCATAGTCAAATTGCCTTCTTTGTGTATATATCTAATCTCCTTCTGTCTACTTTGTATATGAGTACATGTGATTGCCTGTAGCAATCACCCAGATAACCCTGGATAATGTCCTTATGGCAACATTTAATTTTAATCATTTCTTCAGATACCTTGTAAACTTGTTTGTTTGTTTGTTTTGTTTTGTTTTTCCCACATAAGATAACATATACCTTTGGGTATATGCTCAAGGGACATGGTTCTGATATCTTTAGGGGACATTAGTCAGCCTACTCTAGTCTTCTTCTGGCCTCCAAAGACTCATGCCCATAGCACATGCAAAATATATTTACCCCATACCAACCGCCCCCAAAGTCTCAACACATAAAGCATCAATACCAGTCCAAATGTCATCTAAATACCATCAGTTCAAACATGACAAGTCTCATTATCTAAGTAATGTATGTCATCTCTTCAGCACTAGTAAATTACCACCTTCTTACTCTCCAAAACGTGCTTTCCTATGAGTTATTCTCCTAATTTTTTCATGTTTTTCTATCTTTAGGCTGAGAGTTTCCCAAATCATTAAGTGCTGGTTCATTGCCACATAACAGCTGTCTCCTTACCTTATCTCTGTCCACTGCATTTTGTTATAAGCAGGCTACACCTTCAATGTTTTCCTTGGACATTTCTTCAGATAAATATTCAAGTTTTTGGCTTATAGATTCCACTTTTCCAAACAACTGTAGGATACAACTGAGTCAAGTTATCTGCCATTATATGAGTTCAGACAATTAAGTTCGCAAATATATCACAGAAAAAGTGCTACATAACTCATTGCTGAATATCACTATGGTCACCTTCAAAGTAGTCCCATTAGGAAGCTAGGCACTGATGTCAGTGCCTAGTCCACCCTTCAAAGCAATTTTGGAACTCTTTTCCTGGAATGGCCATCAGAGCTGTCATTACATTATCCTTGATGTCCTTAATGTCATCAAAATGTCTTCCTTTCAGTGTTTTCTTTATCTTTGGGTAAAGAAAGAAGTCATTGGGGACCAGATCAGGCGAGTTGGGAGGGTGTTCCAATATGGTTATTTGTTTACTGGCTAAAAATTCCCTCACAGACAGTTTTATTAATGAAATAGATACAAGCTGTGTGAGCTGGTGCGTTGTTGTGATGCAATAGCCATGAATATCAAAAAAAGTTAACAAGTTCTGGAACTTAATCGCCTGACCTCTATAACAAGGATTGCCTTTCCTCCAGTTTCCAAGGATATGTTCCTTATTTCCTTCTGAGCTCTTGTGAGAAATATCCTTAACCCCAATGCTTCCAATAGTCCATTTATGCGAATCTAGGTATTTTCAATCATGTGCGTCAAAGTTCTTCCCACCTTTACCTATTATCCAGTTCACATTTTCAGGCATTTATTACACCACATCCCATATTCCTATACCAAAATCTATTAATTTTCTAGGGCTTGTGTAACAAAGTACTACAAACTCGGCAGCTTAAAAAACAAAATGAAACAAAATAAATGTATTGTCTCAACTTTGGAGATCAGCGTTCACAATCAGCGTAAGTGGGCCAAAATTAAGAGGTTGGCAGGCCTTCACTCCCTCCAGAGGCTCTATGGGAAAATTTGTTGCCCACCTCTTTCAGATTCTAGTAGCTGCTGGCATTCCTTGGCTTCTGCCCCATTACTGCAATCTCTGCCTCTATATTTACAATGTCGTCTCCTCTGTGTGTGTTTCAAATCTCCTTCTGCCTCCCTCTTAGGAAGACAAATGTGATTGTATTTGGGACCTACAACTTAAGTTTCTTCACCACAGGTGCAAAAATATCTTTTTTTTTCCTAAGAAAATTGACATGTACATGTTCCAGGCATTAAGACTTGCTATCTTTGAGTGTCATTATTCAACTACTACACCTGTTCACATAGCATTGCAGTTTCGTTTTACATAGCAATTTCATGAACATTTTGCTATTATTACCTTGTAGATTTCAAAGGCCTCCCCTTTCTGTTAAAGCATGATCTTAACTATTGAAATAATTAAGTGTATATTTTTTCACAATTTTCAAGTTAAATATCATTTAAAGGATTCCAAAACATGTACTATTTTATCGTCCGTGTTTCCTATTACTGTATAGCATGCTGGCTTTCTTTAGAATAACGGTGTTTTCTCAGTGGGCTATTAGACTTATTTACATTCTATTTTCAGGCATTCAGTAAATGGTTATCATGTGATTATCATTAAAGACATAGACTATTACATTGTAAAAGGGAACATTCTATTTATATTTTAAAACACATGGTCCTTCATTGCTTTCTGGTAAAAGCTACCCCTACAACATTAATGCATATATTTAGCATTCTCTGTTAAGTAGCAGGTTATTGCAAGACAACCTGCTGATTTGAAGCAATAGGCTAATACAGAAATGTAGCAATTATAGATATACTCTGCTTCAGGGATTGCCAATCCCTTATATTTCAGCTCATTATATTACAAGCTTCTTCAAAAAATCAAATGACTTTCCATCACTTGCTCCTGGGGAGTGAAGCTGTTGCAGTTTGATTTGGGGACTGACACCTTCTGAAGTACAACTACCTATATTTGAAATGCGATACTTACTCT
Organism: Rhinolophus ferrumequinum; assembly: GCF_004115265.2. Taxonomy (NCBI): domain Eukaryota; kingdom Metazoa; phylum Chordata; class Mammalia; order Chiroptera; family Rhinolophidae; genus Rhinolophus; species Rhinolophus ferrumequinum. Next base: position 14,038,044 of record NC_046290.1, read on the forward strand.
CTCACGGATCTGCCTGGCCACACACTCTCTGCTTATCATAATTGAACATTGAGTATGAATCACTTAGGAAATCTGCACAAGAAGAAAGCAAGATTCTTTCTACTTGCTCATTAGCTAAATGTAAATGCTGAGAGTAATTGGGATGTTGTCTCATGGATAGAATATTATATGTATTTAAATAAAGAAGTGTCACAGCACAAAATAGCGTAGGACACGATGAAGTAAATTGGAACCACATTTCTTGAGGTGAACTCCGGTTATGCCCCCTGACTGACTGTGTCATATTGATCAAGTCATTAATCTTCTTTTCAGTGAAAAAGGAAAAGTGCCGATGGTCAATTTCATTATTGTTTCAAATTATTTTTTCCTTTTCACAAGAGGCATGTAACTCCTCCCCGTGCCAGAGTGCTTGCACTGCCCGTCTACCTGGCAAGAATACGTGCCACTGCACCACTGACATCAGGATTCATCATGTGACTTGCCATTGGCCAATCAAATGTGGGTGGAGGCATTTTGGGGTGGGCATGTACCCCTCCACAGCAGAAGCTGCATGAAACATCACGATGTTTTGCCCTTCTCTACCCCACTCATGCATAAGATCAGCCTGTCTCAGATAGAAGCTGACCTTTACGTCTGAATCTCAGGAAAAAAGGAGCTGTGAATAATAGAGCCACAGCCAATTCACAGACAGTAGAAAGCATGAGCAAAATATAAAACTCCCTCTTTTGTAAGCCACTAAGATATTGAGGGGAATGCAGAATTGCACATAACCTAGCAAAAGCTGAATAACAGTAATAGTTACTGCACATGCTTATTATCAGTAAGGTTCAGGGGTAGCAGTTAGTAACATACCAGCTATACAGAAGTATACAAATACGTTGTATCTTCATTAATGTTACTATTTTAAAATTCCAAGTAGTAATGGTGTGAGAGATTATCTCAGGTTAGACTGTAAAGGAGTAAGAAAAATTCCCATTTTACTGGTTATAATGTACTGCACTGAGTCTAGGCGTGAAGGGCCTATTTTTCCAATTCTATTAGGAGATAAAAATAGAAAGTTACTTTTAAAACTGTGAGTTTTCAAATACTCGTCATGTTTATTCTTTCAAAAATATCAGATAATTTCCCAAATCTTTCATGTTTCATACAACGCTACCACTGCCCGCCTCCTCAACAACAACCATAACGACAAAACTGGTGAATATGTTATTTCAGAGGTTGTATTCATTCTTTGTTCTCCCCCAAAATAACAAGGTTTCATTTGGGATAGCATAAAAGTAGCTTTCAACAATGGTTCTTTAATGGACAACATTACTCTTAGAGGGATTAGACTGACTGCATTATTCATACAACATGCAGGAATACAAGAGGATAAAAAAATTTGTTCTAGAAAGTCACAATGATGCCCTGTTCTGCCACTAAATTCCAATCCTACTCCTATGAACTTTCATCTATTTGAAATTAAAGTGGCCACTCTTGTCCTCTGAACTTCAAGAGTCTCTAATTTAAGTACAATTAATAATTCCAGGTGTATTCCATCTGTTGTTCTACAATTTAGCATATATATATATATATATATATATATATACACACATATATATATAATATATAATAAAATATAATATATACTATATATAATATATAGTATATACTATATATTATATAGTGTGTGTGTGAGTGTATAGACAGATAGATTAGATCCTCATAAGCAGGAATTGAGCCATTTATTTCTATGTATCTATTATTGACCCTGGATGACAGTCAAATTAAGTAATTGGTTCAATTTTGCCCTACACATTAACAAATTACTGGATATGAAATGTTAACATGAGGCAACTGAAAAGAAAATTATTGTATTTCCTCATTCTTACAGCACGTTTGTTTCCACTGATCTCCAAAAGCCATCCGCCTAACTCCCTTGATAATCTCCTTATAAATGAGTGATTTCTGGATTTTCAAATGCAGAAATTTGCTTTTGGTAATATTGTTTTTCTACTATGTTCACTAAATCTAAAATTCAATGATAAGTCAAATAAATATTTGATTTGCAAACGACCACTTATTGAAATGCTTATAATCAATGTAAAAGTAACTTTAGATATACAATTGATCCAATAATGTGAAATGCTGAAATTTCTGACTTGCTCTGATTGCCATTTAGAAATGATAAGTACAAATCAATTGAACTTTTCCAAGGTCAATTGTACTTTTAAAATATTTTTATTTATTATTAATATGTTGAGTACCAATAAATACAAACCATTATAGGGAAGCTAAACTTATACATAATGTCCATTTGATTACAAAGCTGCATAAGAGAGACTACAATGTTGATGTTAGATGATACCTATAAAATGATTATTTTGTTCCAATTAGTATGTTAGGTACATACATTTCCTTATTTAACTGATTCAATGACTCAATATAGTAAATATTATGATAATTCCAGAATTGTGAAGGTATTAAAGAACCTTAGTTAGCTTGATCAAGGCCATAGATCTAGGATTTGCAATTAACAGAACATGTTTATATCATTGAAAACAGGTTTATGTCATTGTAAATTCTGAATTTTTAATGTTATAATGTGTGCCTTCTGGTACTTCATTCATATAATAATGAATCAGAAAAAAAGAGCTTGGCTTTTTTTTTTGCTTTTGTTTTTACAGTCTAGTGTTATTATATCTGAGTTTGAACTATATGGCAGATATTGTTCTAGGTGCTAGGACACAGTGAACAAAAGAACACTAACAAAAAAATTCTGGACCTCCCTTTGCTTATATTCCATTGATAATGGAGCCCCTGACCAAAGAGCGGGCAGCAAACCTCTGTGTTTGTGAAGCTATAAGTTCCTCAGTTTATACATCTTCTCCTAAATATTTTCTTCATGATATTTAAAATAGTAAATAAAATGTACAATGCCCAAAGTAACTTTATCACATAACAGGATGAGAAAGGAGATCTAAAACACTGTGTTATGTGTCAAAGACATGCAAAGCACATGATTTACAGGCAACAACAAATAAAACTGCTTGAACCTAGGGTTTCAGAAAAGGTAAGCATACACTGACACTGTATATGGTAGCATGGTACAGAGTGTGAAATTTTGTAAGTGAAGGGAATTATCAGATATTTGTTATAGAGAGGTAATTTTGGTGACTCTGGGGAGGTAAGTTATAAATAAGCCAGAAGTAAGACCACAGGTGTGAGACTGGGAAGACATTCAGCTAAAGCTAACCTCAAAGGGGGACTTGATGGTTCTGAATTCAGACAATGACAGTGGAAATGGAGGAAGAAGAGATAATGAGAAGAAAATCAATATGTGGTAAAAAGAAGCATTTGTGCTTCTTTGTCTGAAGTCTTTGGTTCTTGAGTGGCCCTTCACCCTCCTATGTTTAGTGCATGTTTCTGGGCCAAATACCAAGGACATGGTAGGGTTTTTCGAGTCTGAGAGACTTTATTTGAAATATTGTCCTGTCATTTTGTATTTATTTATTTATTTTATTTTATTTTATTACTTTATGACCCCTTGACCATATTCCATAGCTTCCTGAACCTTTGCTTCAGAATCTAAAAATAAAGAAATTATTTTACCATGCTCACACTGCTTCTGTCATATGAAAACAGATTATAGGCATAAAATAATTTGTATTGCATGAATTGCTATACACAATTCCACTGGCAATAAGAAAATCCAGAGTTGTACACAGTCCATTTGATAAATGCATTCCTTTTGATAAATTATCCTAATACTTATCCTCTACTTATAAATGTATTTAAAACATATTTATGTCTGTTTTGAGAATTTTATAATACAAGTGTCTCAACCCTGATATAGCAAAAGTCAAGTAAATGCATTTTTTAAACATGGGTTCATTTTTCTGCCCTCTGGCTGACCTATGGCACAATTACAATTTAGATTGCTAAAACCAGTGTCTGTTTTTTATGCCTACCTCTGTTTCTAATCAAACCTGTCATCAGCTAAGTGGCACTGTGGAAGGCAGACGTTAATTCTTTCAGGTATGTTTTTGGTTGATAATGACTAAGATGGCCGTCTTCCCACAGGACGAGGTATCTAGAAAGGCGTTTTTGGTGATGGGGTCCATTGCTTCTAATACACATAAGTGTAAAAAAGAAAATGCCACATGATTATGTGATTTTAATTATTTGTAAAGATTTCTGCATAACCCAGTTTCCTCCCCAATTTTTCCCTCACTTTCCCAAAATGAGAATTATAACTATTGTGTGTGTTCATCACTTTTTGGACAAAATAGAGTTGATTACAAAATATGTACTTTAAAAAGAGCTAGTAAATATAGACAGACAAATAAGCAAAAAAAGGATATGCAAATATCTAAAATTTATGAGAATATATTCAACTCAGATTTAAGTAAATAAAACAGTTCCTACTGGTTAAATTATGAAATTAAAAATAAATTGTAAAGGATATTATGAGAGGGAACTATATACAGCTGTTGAGTAAATAAATACAAAGCTTCTGATAGCTTTGTATAAATACAAATAGGCCATTTTGTTGTCTATTTCTTGACTTCTTTCCTTTCTTGTTAATACACTGACTTTAGTAACTATATTCATAATATTCCAGAGCATATATATGTCATGTTTTATTTAACATATCCCCACTAGATACATATTTAGGTTGTCTTTTATTTTTTGATATTATGAAGCATGACCCATGGAAATTTTTGTACATATATCCGTTCACACATGTGTGATTAATACTTGAGAAAACATTCTTAAAAGTAGAATGGTTGATTCAAATAATAGTCATGTTTTAAACATTATTTCTATACCATTTTAATTCTAAATAATTACATGTTCGATCTCATTTGTCCTCAGACTCACAATAAACTCTATAACAGAATTTATTTTTTAAAGGACAACCATAAATAATATCTTAGGTTTTCATTGTTTTCTCCTCATTATTAGGGCAATTGAACATCTGTTTATGTGTTTGTTAAACAATTTATGAAAATAATTTCCAGTTTTCACTTTTAAAATAATTGCAAATTGACACAAACTTTTAAGAAAAATAAAGAAACATTAAAGATGGATGGTCTCTGCAGACTTTTTTCTTTTTTTCTTAACTAACTTGCTTGATGTTTGGCTTTGCAAATAGTGATGCTAGAAGGACACTAAGACCAGAGAAGAGAATATCCTGAAGTGGGCTGTTTTTCTATACAATAGTCAAAGATTCAGCTGGCATAGGTAGGGGTAGCCTTCTCTACAATGCCACTGACATAAATTGTGGCTGGCACTTACTGGCACAGTTCTCTATCAGCCAGAGGAAGGCAACACCTCAAACCTGCTGTGGTACACAGCCTATGCCTCTGTCTCCATTATCAAGAAGAAGGCCTTTCTTACAGATGGACTGTAGCTTGCACATTCCACCATGTTTCTTTTTCACAGTCAAGCGTCTTGTTTCTCTGGCATTCTCTTCAGATATCTGAAGCTCAGTGTTGAGTTGCCCTGCCTTGAATTCCTAATTCTCTCCTTGTTCATTCTCTGTCAGCCTTAGGAATAGTAATTATCTTGTGAAATTCAAATTTCTGTATTCCTTAAAGTTCTCTGTCAACATTTATTAGATAAAATTTCTTGAAAAAAAAAAATCTGTTCCCTTTACTGGTGTGTTTTCTATCTACCAGCTGGATCCTGGTGGATAAGTATAATTGTTGATGTTTTGTGTTGTGTTGTTTTGTTTTCCTTCTGGCTTTCTAACTTTTTTCCCCGTTTTTGAGTGTCCCCCCCTTCCAAGTAGTGAACGAATTTGCCCAATAGCAATTTCTGAATGGTCTCGTGTTTTCCCATTACTTTGAAAGGATACTTTTTTTTCTGTTTTTTTGGCAATTAAATATCTCATGACTTGCTCTTTTTGTTCTGCTAAATTGCCTTTTTGTGTACCACTTCAATGCTGCTTTAATTATTTTCTCCTTTTTTTACATGTTAATGTATTCTGAAACAAATTAACCTATATTATCCTTCCCTCCATTGGAAAAACAATCACCTCAATGTTTTACAGGTTAATTATTTACCATCTTTGAATTCTCTACATAATTATCTTTTTTTTTTAATTTTTGAACAAATCTCTTTATATTTTTCTAGGATACATAGTGTTTTATGCTGTTGTTATTGCAAAGACAAACCGGAAACACAGAGTTTAGAACTTCATCAATAAAATTAAGAAAATCTTTATTTTACTCCTGAAAATTGTCAATATTACTCATTTCCCAGTTTTCCAATTCAGACATGAGGTGCTCTGGCTGTTAATTTGTCTGGGAATATTAAAATCTCTTGCTATATCATTTCAAATGGGGAAAGGTGAAAGTTAAACTGATCATCCCTATAGGAATTATAGACCCTCTCTTTAGGTAGAACTAAGTTTGACGAAATTTTATTGAGTTTCTCCTAAAGTGTAATCAATTCGTTTCTTAAGCATTTCATCTTACAGTGTATTGCTAAATTTCAGCAAAATATATAATTATTCCCCAAACAACAGTAGTAGCCTAATCACAGTTATTTTGGTAGTCTAATCAAGAAATTCTGCCAGTCTTTGAAACAGTGTATTATCTTAATTTCAGTCACAAGAATGGGCTATATTTAGACCATAGTTTTTAATCAGATCACATGGACTCTACCTCTAATTGTAGTGCCTGGACATCTTTTGTAGTGCTAAAGAACTATTTGCCAAATCCATGGTGGGTACTTCCATAAAAATTCTAAAAGTGAAATATTTCTAAGGGGAATAGGATAGGGACCTTAGTAGATAACCTTCAACATACATATTAATGTATTTTCTGAAAAGGTATTATAGGAATGGTAAGTCTGCTGTCCCCTGAAGATGCGGACTTTGCGAATAATAATCCTAGCGGTATCAAAAACAAAATTTAAAACACCATCATCTTTAAACCTAAAGTGGACAATTAGTATAATGGACCTGCTAAGCTTCTGAAAGCTTTTCCTGTATTTGGTGCATTTCTACCAAAAATGGATTGATGACGCTTACCTCATATTCTAGAAGGGATATTACAGTAATTGAGTAAGTTTTATTAGTGTTTCCCATTATCCTTCACTATCCACTGCCTTCACTATAAAAGGATTTTACATTTTTGCGTTTTGCCAAGTTATTTAGAATGCCTCTCCATGGTAGGAGTTTAATTTCCTGCTCCATTAACATCATACTTGGCCATGTCACTTGCTTCCATCAATGAAAGACATGTGAGCATAAGTGATTGTGTACAAAGTCAGAACAGAAACTTTCATAAATATAACATCACTCTGTCCTTTCACCTTAGGTTCTGACATGAGAACACAGAAGAAGTAGAACTCAGTGAACACAAAACTGTCATGTAAAGTAACCAAGATATATATCATCTTGTTAAAATGGGGGAGGGGTGCTATATTTGTTGCAGCATACTTGGAACCCAGATTTGCAACACACCTACTGTCCCACATAATGTCTGGACATAACACATAACCTCAACCCATCACAACTGCCCACAAAGTGGGAGCTAGTGACAAAGATACAAACAAGTGGAAAATACACTTGTGCTACGTCTCTCTGTCTTTGCTGGATGGCCTTATGTAGTATGTGCCCTCTGTGGTCCAGGGGCGCAGTCTCCATGATCACCTGTGCGTGAGTTCTAGGGATGACCCTTGTGTGTGTTGTTTGTGTTCCTTTGTTGCAGTTGAGCCTTGATTGCTTTGGCATGTCAGTGGGTTGGATTGACTCCCAGGCCGAGGATTGGCTACATCCTCAGAGGGGATTCACCCCTATGGGCTTTTGTGCCTGTTGAGACCACCTTTTGGGTGTGCCACTTGGGGAGCTAACCAGGTAGTGCTCTGGTGTGAATTGAAGTCGGCCTGGAGGTGTGTTGCTTCCAATGTCTCTTGTGAGGGGCCCCCTGCGCAGGCCAATCTCAGCCTTCCCTGTGACTGGTCTGGGGCTACCTGGTAGGAACTACAAAGCTATATGTGGTTGGTTGCTGCCTATGCTGGACCTGGAGGCATACGGAGGAGTCCTCACTCTGAACCGAGGTCAGCTGTGCAGTATTGGGCCTGGGGCAGCTTACAGAATGCCCACAGCCTCCTGTGTTGAAAGAGCTTCCTTAGTTACACAGGCCAGTCTGGTTGACCCAGTATTAAGAGTGTCCTCAGAAATGCAGCTCTAGGTGAGCAGGGTTGGGGTTAGGAAGTTAAGGGTGTAAGTAGTGGTTTTTACAAAGTTAATGCAGTTTCAGTTCTGGCACCAGTGCTGGGCCCGGGAACACTTCACAAAAACTACCTAAGAAAACCACAGCAAGCTACTGTTCACCTGGGGCTGGCAGGTCCCTGAGAGCCTCCCAAGAGAGGCTTTGTGTAATGCTGGGGCTCAGCTCCCGTAGATGAATGCACAATATGATGCGGCTGAAAAGGAATAACAACAGAGCCTCAGAAAGGGGGTTCATACCACTATATCATATTCTTGATGGCGGCTGGTCGAGACAGGAGAAGTAAACATCTGCCAATACCTCACAAGGGGTCTTTCTGTACCACAGTCTCGATGGCAGCAAGTCGAGTCACAGGAAGTAGGATCACACAATCCACACCATCCGCAATCTGCAATCCACACAATCCTCACTATCTGCTAACTCTTGGCACTTGCAAACGTATCCACCACAGTTACATACAAAACCATAGCGGCTAATGGCCAACTGGTTACAGCTGATGGACAACTAGTAACCGAGCCAACACCTTTCAACGTGAGGCCGAGAGCCTGGAAACTGCTCTACTGGCTCTTTCCCAACACTTCGGCACAAACTGTATCTCACCGCCCACCCCCAAAAGTTCTGCTGTCCACCGACCATCTGCTTCTGTAAAAGGCTTCTGCAGCTTGTAAAACAGGGCTGGCTCCCAGGAGCTGAGAGTGCCTAGGGCGATGCAGCACTAGCTGGGCAGGGCAAGCTGCATGGCATCACCAAGGTGGTGCACAGGTGTGCAGATTTTACTAGACCAATGAGGTCTCAGATTTGGCCTTTTGGGGGCGGGCTCAACATAGAAAAGATGGTGTCCTGCTGTAGGCTACACCTGAGGCAGGCTCCTCACCAGGATGATGGTGGCTGTTTCTCCAGCCCTCCTCCTGAAGCTACAAAACTCCATCTCTTCCCCATATGTCTCTGGCACCTCTCAAGTCGCCACTCCTCCACCAGAGACCAGGTGAATATTTGCAAGCAAGTAAGTCTCTGTGCAGGCTCAAGAGAGCTTCTTGGTTTCCAGCTGCCTTCCTTCTCACCTGGAGGGACAGAGTTATCGTTGATTTTCACTGCTAGATGTTGTGGGAACTCCTTTTCCTGGCATAGGACCTCTGGTCTGGGGATCCCGGTGTGGGTTGGGACTCCTCCATCTTCCAGAGGTACCTCCACCACCAAGATGTCCCTTCCGGTGTTCAACCAATATCTGTGGGTTAAGGTCAGCCTGTTTCACCCCACCACCCCTCCTACCAGTTGCCATGTAGTCTCTTCTTTATATTATTAGTTATAGGGCTTCTGTTCAGCCAGTCTTCAGATGATTCTTGAAATTGATTTTTCAATAATTTATTTGTAATTTTTTTGTGATCCTGGGATACAGTAGGCATAGCATTTACCTAATCTGCCATCTTGGACATCCCACACTTGTTCTTTGATTCATTGGTAGCCATTCTGACAGGTGTGAGGTGATACCTCATTGTGATTCTAATGTGTATTTCTCTAATTGGTGATATTGAGCATCTTTTTATATATCTATTGGCTCTCTGTATGTCCTCTCTGGAGAAATGTCTATTTAGGTCCTCTTCCCATTTTTAATTGGATTGTTTGTTTTTTGGTGTTGAGTTGTATGAGTTTTTTTAATAAATTTTGGATATTAACCCTTATCAGATGTATCATTTGCATATATCTTCTGCCATTTAGTAATAGGATGTTTTTTTGCTTTGTTGATGCTTTCCTTGGTTGTGCAAAACATTTTCAGTTTGATGTAGTTCCATTGTTTGTTTGTTTGTTTGTTTTTTTCTTTTTCTTTTATTTTCCTTGCCCAAGGATATAAATCAGTAAAAATACTGGTAAGGATAATGTCTGAGAGTTTACTTCCCATATTTTCTTCTAGGAGTTTTATGGTTTCTGGTCTTACGTTTAGTCTTTAATCCATTTTTAGTTTCTTCTTGTATATGGCATAAAAAAGTGTTCTACTTTCATATTTTTTGTATGTATCTGTACAAACTTGAAAACTTCCGACCACCACTTATTCAATAGACTGTTTTTAACCCAGTGTATAGTCTTGCTTCCTTTGTCATAGATTAAATGACCAAATAGACATAAATTTATATCTGGGCTCTCTATTCTGTATCATTGATCTATGTGTCTATTTTTATGACAATACCATGTTATTTTGATTACTATAGTCTTGTAGTAGAATTCACTATCAGGTAGCATAATTAAAAATATTAACCAACTTGTTGACTGAGAACCTAGTGCAGGATTATGACAGAACTTCCCCTTGTACACTCTCCACCTCTTCTCTTTGGACCTGATGGGTTCAGATCTCTGGTAGAAACAAAGTAAACTCTGTTTCCTGTATTTTCTCCAAATTTAATAAGATAAGTTACTCTAACTTCCTATATTAATGGAATACTATTCTGCCATAAGAAAAGATGAAATAGTGCCATTTGCGACAATATAGATGGATTTTGAGATTATTATGCTAAATGAAATAAGTCAGACAGTAAAAGTCAAGAACCATATGATTTCACTGATAATGTGGGATATAAAACTGAAAACGACAAAGGAACAAAACAAACAAACAAAGAAACAAAAACTGATAGACATAGACAATAGTTTAGTGGTTACCAGAGGGTGAGTGGGGAGGAGGGTGGTAAATGAGGGTAAACGGGATCAAAAAAAGCGTGATAGAAGGAGAACTGATTCTGGGTGGTGAACACACAATGTGATACATGGATAATGTATTACAGAATTGTACACATGAGACCTGTGTAACTAATGACCATGACCTTAAAAAAAAAAAAGGAAGAAAATGAAAAATAAAGGGTGAGTGGAGGCCAACAATGTGTTTGGAAAAAGAATACCTTTTTTAGAGAAATAAAGGATAGAAACAAAGAAAAACAAAAGGCAAAGAAAGACCATGTAAATTTAATTAAAAGAGAGAGCATAAGTTCATACCATAATACCATAGATTAATGAAATAGTTAATATCATGAAATATGGAATTTTGTCAAAGAAGGGTAAAATAATAACAATTAGCACTGAAAATGTCAGAAAGTTGAACTAACTTGGCAAAGGTGGTTGAAGCACAATCCATGACAGCCTCTGTGGAGAAGAGTATGACAGTATTCAATGAAATTAAGATTATGTCTTTCTAACTTAAAACCCAGAAATTCCACTCTTGAGTATTTGCTCTAGAGAAACTTATACTTTAGGTCAAATATGTCATGTACAAGAATGACAGAGAAACTTTGTTGCAAGAATAAAATACTATAAATGGATATTGTAGAACTATATATATATTTGAACTAAAAATAATAAATTATAGGTACATACAGTATCCTTCAGTCATTTTTAAAAATGTAGTTCTCAATGAAATATGAAAAACACAGACTCTATACAGCCCTATAATTGATGTTTATTAGAACACAGAATTACTCAAAAAATACTATTTTTCAGGATACATGCATATCCAAGCGTACCTCAGTACTATTAAAGACTAAGGGAACAAAGAAAACAAAAAAGGAGTCTTGCAATGACCTATGGTGATAATTTGTCATATATCAGATGAGTGATCAATGGTCTTCAGAAATCCCTCACAAAATAAATTGTAGACAACAACAGCAAAAGAAATAAAATGAACATTAGTAGAAAAGTGCATGATTAATACACACAAGAAAATCACAGAAATAGAAACACAAGGCCAAGAAATATATTAATTAGTTATCAAATTACTACTGACTGGAACAATGTAAATAAAAAACAATTATATAATTTTTACCCGTATATTTGGTAAAATAATAAAGGTTGAAAGTTCTACATGTTTGCAAAGAAATAAGTGGCGTTCTCTGCTAATGGAAGTATAAATTGCTATACTTATTTTAGAGGAAAAGAGAAAAATATAGGAAGAATTTAGGGTTAATTCCATTACTAGTTTATATCATATACATACGCATAGGACATAGAGAGAAAATATAAGAATAACCATAATAATTTTTGTTTTAATACTGAATAATTAGAAATAAGTATATGTTCACTAATATGTGAGCAATTAAATAAATTGAAGTGTTTATTTACATACAATGGAATAAGATGCAGTCATTAAAATGAGTACAATAGATATATATGTAATAACACAAAGTTTCATAAGATCAGCAATATTATTTTTTGATTTACATAACAAACTGATATAGTGTCATGTCTACATATGTATGTAAATGTATATAAAGTTGCCTAGAAGGATGAATATCATACTACAAAAAAAAATTTATATCCAGCAAGAGAAATGCAATTGAGTTTGTTTAAATAGGAATGCATAAAAGGCATCTAAGCATGTTGAATTAATCATTTTAAGAAAAAGAACTAAAAATACAACTAGGACAATAGGGAGAAAATTTAATTTGTCATTCTTTCTGTTTTATTCATTTAACTATGATGCGTCTAACAACAATATTTTCATATCGCTATCTCAGCTCTTACCTATAAAATGTATGTTCCTATTCTCCTGTGTATTGTCTGTGCCCAGGCAAGGATGCACACATTATCCTAACACATTAATTTGCCTGGTACATTAGTTATGATAGGCAAGGCCCGCATAACAAACAACTTCCAAATCATAGTGGCTTACGTAAACTAAGGTATATTTCTCATCTATATTATATGTCTATGCCAGCTCAACAGCATCTTATCTTCATGTAAAAGCACATGCTGATGGGACTACCCAACCAGAGAGAAAATGAGTTCATGGCAAACTGTGCCCTGGCTCGTAAAGTTTCTGATCACAAGTGTCACATTTCTGCTCACATTTAATTGACTCAAGTTACTTTGAGATCCTGAAACCACTGGAGTGGGGAAGTATTATTATTATTCCCCAGGGAGGCGCAATGAATAATTTTTAATGAGAGTACAAGCTAACATAACTGGTTAATTAAAGGAGTCTCTCCTATATGAAAATAGTTTAAAAATCTGATTCATTTAATGCAGCACTTAAAAAATAGTGTAAACCAGTTGCGAAATGCTGTATTATTATAACACAAGTTGTATTATGACATTAAAGTTATGATGTTAACCTGAAAGTTATTTGATATGTGAGCCATAAGCAACACAATGGTGGTGACAATGCCTCATGAATGATGGCAACAGAGCTGAAGGAACTGTGAAAATCTGACCATATCCTGCGGCTATTGGAGAGACTGATAATTCTTTCATTTTCTGTGTATTATGATGAGTTCTGGATAATGGATACTGTCAATGATAAACACAGCTGGACATTAGCTGAAGTGGTGAAAGCAGATTTTATTCAGTAACTAGTTACAGTGGGGAAAAGAGTTGAGCTCCATTCCAATTTGTGCAGGGAAGACTGGGAGTTTAAAAGGGAGAATGAAACAGAGTAGAATGCTGGTTACCAGGGCCTAGGGGACGGGGAATGGGAGATGTTAAAGGGTAAAAACTTACAACTGGGAGATAGATGAGTTCTGCAGATTTAATGTATAGTGATTATAGTCAACGATGGTGCATTACATACTTTACATTTTCTAAAGGACTAGATCTTAAACATTCTCATTATAAAAATGATGTATGGTGATGTGATAAAGATCTTCGTTAAACTTATGGTGATGATCATATTGCCATATAAGTGCATCAAATCAACTGGTTGTATATTTTATACTTAGACTATGTTGCATGTCAATTATATCATTAGAAAAAAAAAAAAAAAAAGGAAGGAAGGAAGAGGCAGTAGGGAGGAGGACCTGTGGGGCATTGAACAGAATCAGGGCAAGGAAAAATTATAAAAAGCAGGAAGGAGCTTTGTTCCATGTGAAGCCCATCTGTTTTTATTATTATCATTATTATTATTATCATTATTATTATTAGTAGTAGTAGTAATAGTAGTAGTAGTAGTAGTAGTAGTTTCAGGTGTACAAAACAATGTAATAGTTAGACAATCACCCCTCACAAAATGATAAACCCCCTCCCCCAGTCTATTTCCCCTTTGACATGGTATATATCTATTACAATTTCATTGATTCTATTTCTTATTCTGTACACCATATCCTGTGGAGGGAGAAAAAAATATATATATATGATGTGTATATATATAATTATAGTTTACATACAAGCTATTGAACTTCAGCTTCAGATGTACAGTGCAGTGGTCAAGCATATGCACCATCCATGAAGTGGTCTCCCTAATAAGACATGTTCCCATCTGATACCCTACAAAATCTTTACAACATTGTTGATTATATTCCCCAAACTGTCTTTCATATCCCTGTGGCAATATCGTAGCTACCAATTTATGCTGTCTAATCCCTTCTCCTTCTCCCTCATCCCTACCCTCTTCCCATCTAGCAACCATCAGTTTTTCCTCTATATCTCTAAGACTATTTAGAGCAACTAATAGCCAACAAATTAGACAATCTGGAAGAAATGGACAAATTTCTAGAAGCATACAGTTTTCTAAGACTGAATCAAGAAGAAACAGAAATTCTGAACAGACTGATTACTACCAAAGGAATTGAATCAGTAATCAACAAGCTCCCAACAAACAAAAGTCCTGGACCAGATGGTTTCACAGGTGAATTTTACAAAATATTCAAAAAAGAATTAACACCTATTTTCCTCAAACTATTCCAAAAAATCCAGAAGTAGGGAAGGCTCCCAAGCACATTTTACAAAGCCACTATTACTCTGATCCCAAAACCACAAGAAGATATTAAAAAAAAAAAAGAAAGAAAACTATGGGCCAATATTCCTAATGAACATAGACACAAAAATCCTCAACAGAATACTAGCAAATTGGATTCAGCAACACATTAAAAAGATCATAAACCACGATCTGTGGGATTCATTTCTGGTATGCACAGTTGGTTCAATATCCACAAATCGATTAATCTGATACACCACATTAACATAATGAAAAATAAAAATCATATGATCATATAAATAGATGCAGAATAAGCATTTGACAAAATCCAGTAGCCATTTATGATAAAAACTCTTAGCCAAGTAGGAACAGACGGATCATATCTCAATGTAATAAATGACGTATATGATAAATCCACAGCTACCATCATACTCAATGGAGAAAGGCTAAAACCTTTCCCCTTAAGATCAGGAACAAGACTAGGTTGCCCACGTTTACCACTTTTATTCAACATAGCTTTGGAAATTCTAACCACAACAATCAGACAACAAAAAGAAATAAAAGGCATCCCAATTGGAAAGGAGGAAGTACAATTGTCATCGGGATTTTCTAATGGGTACTTACTGAAGTTAGCTCACACCCTGTCATGACTGGGAGACAGGGGTTCTTATCTTCAGGTTTTGGCTGGAACAACAGTAAATTATTCTGGTAGCCTTTAGTTTTCTCACGCAGGCTAGTGTCATCCCAGGGATACGGTCTTGAGCTGTTAGAAATTATGTTAGTGTTTGTGTAAGTCTGCGTAATCCACTTTGAGACCAGTTCAAGATGAGGGCTCTGTGGAGCCTGGTCAAGGAGAAAAATCATTGTAAATACCTAATATTGAAAAGTTTTCTCTTGTATTCCAGGAAGAAAACAAGAACACTTTTGTGATTTTTTTCCTCAAAAAATAAGATTATTTGTTTCATTATGAAATCAGAATCATGTAATCATATGGATATAACCCTATATACACTACTTATTTTCCTTCCCTAATTTTCTAATAGGATATCAATTTTGCAGGGAAAGAGAATTTTCCATTTTTATAGTTATCTGAGATATATTTATTTGTTTATTTTTAGGCCTAGTCAGTAATGCATACTGATAGATAACAATCATTAGTTATCAAATGATCATCCTATTATATGCACATTTTCTTTTTTCACTATAATTTATGTGATTAATTGGCTAATGGTCATGATTTATGCCATTATCAACAAAATGCTGGCTGAAGATAGGACAATGATACCTTAAATTATTAAAAAAAATTAATCAACTATTAAAATTAAAAAAAATTATCTAAAAAATTCTATATTTGCCAAGATATTTAAAAGAATATAATTTGCCTCCATCCCTTACTGTGAAAGGAAACTTGAAGTCAAAATTGACCTATGACAATCCCTAAAAATAACACAGGAAATCAAACAAACAAACAAATTCAACAACAAAATAATCCAAACTTCTTATGTTTCCATTTAGCCCTGCAAATCGAAGGCCAGGGAGATTCATGACACAATTGTCTCACCCTAGGGAAATTGGCACAGCCCTGAATTACTGGGGCAAGTGTCAGCTTTTCTTCTATATGAAGAAAACCTCCTGTTCCACCTCCTAATAATAGTTCTTCCCCAGAAATAAAGTTTTCTGAAGACAACTTCAAAAATCCATCCATTCTGTGTGTTTCTCTATGACCATTAACCTCTTATGTCCTTGGGTGATTACAGGTAAGCACTGCACACATAATGCTCGTGGTCCTTTTCCTGGCTTGACCCTCACAGGTTCCATAGTATTCCAAATTAAGTACACGTTCAGTTCAATGAAAAATAGAAAATGAATTATACTAAAATGAGCTCATTGTATGGTTCACACTTTCAACAAGGTTTAAAATGATTTTTCAATGCTATCTAGTCTTAATGGGAAAGACAACCTCAAGTGCAATTATGTACTTTAGCCCCTGACTTTAGAAGACCGATCTCGTGAAACTCTTTTAACAGGATATTTCTATGTCTTTATGATCAAATAGTACCGTGAGTCCCATGTTGTAGAGAATTAAATCTGGCAAAAGATATTTGTCATATATCCTTGAAGTTACATTAAAAATCAATTGTATATCCCATCAAATACATTCTACCTAATCTGCAGTACGTTTTTCATGAGAGATAAGAAAACTAGGGTATTTGATTTCTTGGATTAAAATTCTTTTGGGATCATGATTACTCTTCACTTTCCTCTCCCTTTCCTCCATTTTCCTTACTTTCTTGCACTGTCTCCAGTATTTCTCCTTACTTATTCATGTTTGTTCAAGATCTGTGTCACACAAAATATTGCTTGTTGACACAGATGACACTAAGAGAATAAGACATTTATCATTTGGGTTGTGTATGTGCTGGTCAAATGCATATTTTTGTTTTAATTTTGAGATAGACAGTTATTTCCTCTTTCCTCATTCCAAATTGAGAAATTGATACAAGTAGCCAAATAAAGAGCAATGAACAGTTCCTGGCTTATTATTGGTAAACTAGTAAGTTTCATAACATCGTATAACTTAACCCCAAAGTACGTATAAGATTTTCGGCACCCCCATATGTCATTGATTGAA
Source organism: Rhinolophus ferrumequinum (assembly GCF_004115265.2). Classification (NCBI taxonomy): domain Eukaryota; kingdom Metazoa; phylum Chordata; class Mammalia; order Chiroptera; family Rhinolophidae; genus Rhinolophus; species Rhinolophus ferrumequinum. The sequence goes on from NC_046290.1 coordinate 14,055,568, forward strand.
TAATTAAATCAAAGCAAGTCCAATATTGTTTAGCAATTCACAAGAAGTGATGGGCCTTATGATTGGGAAAACACAGATGTAAACAGTTTTGCCCAGTGTAATCTATGCACTAATGTTCAGGAACTAAAATTTGTGGAGAATCAAAGTTGTATATACATGACTTTTATTCATTTTTTGTTATCAGTATATATTGAATATTATAATTTTAATACAGTTTTTTTCCTTTCTTACAATGTGTATACATTTTTTGGCACCCTCTGTATTATTTTAAGTGTTTGACATGGGTCAAAAACATCCACCAGCAGATCATTAATCTAATCTTGTAAGTAATTTAAAAAATCAAGCACAGAGCAGAAGAAAAAAAAAAATCAAAGTTGATGCAATATAAAAAGAAAACTGATTATTTCTCAAATAATTCACTAAGAACAAAAATGCATAAATAAGATGTATCCCTTAAGAAATTTTCATTATGGTAAAATATTTTCATACTTTTAAACATAATCTATGCTAAAACTCTAGACATATAAGTAGTATAATGATTAAAACTTTCTGAATAACGCTATTTCTAAAATTATACTGTGTACAAATACACATGTGTTTGAAATATAGGTAAATAAGGGGAAAAAGTTGGGATTTTTCAAAAGCCTAAAAGTATTTTTTTTCTGTCAAATAAAATATGTACAGGCCTTAGTTGTCAGATTTTGTTGGCTTTTGAAAGATTATTGATGGTCCTAAAATAACTAGTTTTGGAAAAAATAATGATGTGAGAATATATTAACAAAAGTTTTCTTTGAAAGCAATGATTATCTGTGAGTTTTTTAATATACTTTACAATTTTTTCTCTATCTTCTACTCTATTTTTTAGTATTAAAAACTATAGTTCAGGTATAGAATACATTTCTAGCTAAAAAAGTATAAATAAATAATTTACACTTGTTAAATAACATTCAAATTTAATTAGAATCTATTTATTCCCTCTGATAATTCATTTTATGTCATTATGGGCACACTAAAACCCTTAGGCATGAACTGGATCTTTCTCATTCTATTTGGTTTAATAGCATTTCGTGATTTTCTAGCATTTCCATTTTCCATTTACCAGAGTCAAAATTATAATTTAAATGTCTCCATCACCCTTACTGGGATTTCGTTTTTAAAATTGCTTTCTATTTTTAAATATAAAATGGTCTTTATGAATAGATAGTTTGTCTATAAATCTTTTGTTTGCATTTTAATATAATAATTGGGAGAGAAATGAGTTCATCGTGATTTGTGTTAGAAAATGAAACATTGGAGAAACTGAGTATTGTTTCTCTACTAACAATAGCAGCCATTTACTGCAGCTTCTTTTTTTTTTCCGAAACGTTTTTCTTTCAAAGAATATGATACTCTTAAGTAAAATTATTTATCCTCATAATTAATAGCAATATGTTTAAACACTACACTAGTAAATGCTAGGACTCAAGCAAGGTGATTTAATGTTTATAATGTTCTTAACTCTTTAGAATTTAGAAATCCGGTAAAGGGAAAGTAAAAGAGCTGGGTACTATCACATTTTACATTTTAGAATTTATAAATCTAAGAATATTTGTGTATAATGGAAATCCATTTAAATCAAGCCTATTTTTTATATCTTTGATTTATGTGAACTGTGGAAAAGTGTAAACAATTCCGAATTTAAAACCAGCTACAAAATACACAGTACAAAAATTGCTTGTGTTCTTATTAATCTCATCGTTGTTCATTCAGACTTTCCTGATTTCTTAAAATTCCTTAAAATAATAACCTATAGGACTTACTTCTTCTCTGTAAAAGTCAACTAAATGCTTTTGGGGTACATATTCGCTAATTCCAATTCAGGAAATCTCTTGTAAGTTCATATACATCCGTTTACACTACTACTTTGGTTATCTGTTATTTAGAAAGCTGCCATACACATGAGAGTTAAGCACATTGGGATAACTAGCAGGGATAGAATTCATTATAATTGTGAAGATTCCCATTCTGTGCTTGGCTGATTGTTTATGAGTGGGTGGGCACAATGAAGAACTCTGGGTTCACTGTGGCCATTCAGTAAGACTCATCACATTCTTGGGCACTTTTCATGCATCTGCTGAGTAGTCCCAATTATGATTTGAATCTATTAATATAAAATATCATGTAAATATGCCTTCCTTATTCAGCTGATGTGCTATGTTCATATGAAAGGCAACTGTTTCTGTGCAATACCCTCAACACACGTATACATAGTCATGAAAACACCTCCCTCAAGTAATGGACAGTTTATATTTCTTTTCTTCCTTCTTACCTTCTACCCAGCCCACAACCCAGATTCCAGATTCCCTAGGTCAATGTCTTTCTTGCCTTCTATTCTGATTCTAATGTATTATTATAGCAAACGCACAATTTTCTGCTCCCCTCAGGCACTTTCCTATTTTGGAATTAAAATAAAAGCAAAGTAAACATTAACATTATATCGCATTCTGTCACATCATTTTTAATTGCCAAAGTGGCAACTCATACTGTTATGAGTAATGAGGGTAAGTTCATTATAAAGATGCAGGGAAAAGAATTTCAAAGACTAGTATTTAAAAATTGTATCTCAGGACCCTTGTAGAATAGACATTAAAATTTCAGAGCTTTGAAAATAAGACGTAATAGAGAGTCAGCATCAATTATTCTTCTTGAAAAGTAGAGGAATCTCGTTTGTTGTCATTAATCTGCATACCTTACTCCCTTTAATATTTGTTTTTCTCCATGTAGTATCATGATTGTTTTTTTCCCCATCTGCAGCCTGTACCACTCCATGTCCTGGCCTGGCCCGGAGGGCTCTGCATCTGATAGGTTGACCGTTACTGACAATATCTCTCAGAAAACCTAGTGGTGTGACATAGTGGGACTTAATTGAGCTATCAGAGGGTAGAAGAAAAGAGAGTGTGCATATTTTTCTCTTGCTTCTTCCCTACATTAGTGTGGGAGGAAGCAGGAGAAGCCTGGTGACTGTGCAGACACCCCTTTGTCTCCATGTGGCAACCTTGCGCTTCAAAGCATAATAATCATAAGTTGGTCAAATGTCTTCTATGGCAACCTGCTTCCTCCAGAACAAGTGTTACAATACATCCAAGTGGAAGGTACGAAACTTCTCATCCAGGCTTGAAAGTCAGCACCTTGACTCTGGCCACATTCTGTTGGTTACAAATGAGTCAGTCACAAGACCAGTCAAGATTTGGGAGGAGAACAGTATTCAAAATGATAAATACAGGGAGATGTGCTTCAAGAGATAGCAGACATCTTTGGGAATGAGCTACCACAAACTTCAAATTATACTTCTTTTCCTTACCCATTGTTATAGACCAAATTACATCCCCTCAAAAGTCATAACCTTCAATGTAGTGCAGTTTGAAGATAGGAAAAACTGAGGGTTGCTAGATGGGAGCGGGGCGGGGGTGGGGATAAGGGGGAAGGTGGGGGGATTAGAAAACAGTCAGTAACCACAAGATGGCCACGGGGTTACAAAAGTTAACTTGGGGAATGTAATCAATAACATTGTAAAGATTTTGTAGGGTATCCGATGGACACCTGTCTCGTTAGGGAGACCACCTCAGGGAAGATGTAGATGCCTGAGCACTGCACTGTGCACCTGAAGCTGAAGCTGAACAATAATGAATGTCAACTACAAGTATATATATATAAACTTGTAACTATATATATAATTATATATAGTATATATATATATATATAGTATATATATATACTTACAAAAAGCAGAGTACAGCATTAGGAATAGAGACAGTGGGAATGCAATGGCTGTGTGCAATGTTAGAGGGATAGTGGATGGGGGAAGGAGGGTTGACACAGCGTGAGGGGTATAAATTATAAATATCTAACTATTATATTGTTTTGTGCACCTGAAACTAATTAAAAAATAAATAAATAAATAAAAATCAATATTTTTTTCCTGTTTAAAAAAGTAATAAAGTAAAACCATGGAGCTAGGAAAAAAAAAAAAGGAAGATGGGGACTTTCAGGTGTAATTGGATTATGTGGGTGGAGCCTACCTGATTGGATTAAAAGAACAGACATGAGGGGGATCTCTCAATCTGCCTTGTGAGCTCATAAGGAGAAAGAAGCTGTTTACAAGACAGGAAAAGAACTTTACCCACAATTTAATAATTGATACCTTGATCTTGAATGTCTAATATCCAGAATAAAAAAAAAAAATCTGTTGTTTAAGCCATCCAGTTTGTGGTTTTGTCACAGTAGTCTGAGCAAGACATTCAAACTCTGTACTCACTTACCCAGCTAGTTACCTACAATGGATTTTTTTTTTTTAATAAAAAGTGTCTTTTCTTATTTTGTTTTAATTGGGGAATATATGGGAACGGTGTGTTTTCCCAAGGCCCAACAGCTCCAAGTAGTTGTCCTTCAATCTAGTTGTGGAGGGCACAGCTCAGCTCCAGTTCCAGTCGCCATTTTCAATCTTTTTTATTTTTTTAAATTAGTTTCATGTGTACAAAACACTGTTAACAGTTAGACATTTATCATTTATACCCCTCATAAAGTGATAATCCCTCTCCCCCAATCTACTACCTCTCTGACATCGCACACAGCCATTAGGTTTCCACTGTCTCTATTCCTTATGCTGTACTCCACTTCTTGTGAATATCTATCTATCTATCTATCTATCTATCTATCTATCTATCTATCTATCTACTAAATTATAGTTGACATTCATTATTGTTCAGCTTCAGCTTCAGGTGTACAGTGCAGTGATCAGGCATTTACAACATCCCTGAAGTGGTCTCCCTAAAACGATAAGTGTCCATCGGATACCGTACAAAATCTTTACAACATTATTGATTACATCCCCCAAATTGACTTTCATATCCCCAAGGCCACCTTGTGGTTCCGATTGTGCTTTCAAATCCCCTCACCTTCTCCCTTCTCCCCACCCCCATCCCATCTAGCAGCCCTCAGTTTTTCCTCTATGTCTCTGAAACTGTTTCTGATTAGTTCGTTCATTTATTCTATTCTTTAGTTTGCACATATAAGTGAGATCATATGGTATTTGTCTTTCTCTGACTTATTTTACTTATCATAATGTTCTCTAGGTCAATCCATATCATTGCAAATGGTAAGATTTTGTTCTTCTTTATGGCTGCATAATACTCCATTGTATAGATGTACAGCAATTTCTTAATCCAATCATCTACCAATAGGCATTTTGGTTATTTCCATGTCTTGGCTATTGTCAATAGTGCTGCATTAAACACAGGAGTGCATAGATTTTTTTTTTTTAATTAGCATTTTGCAATTCTCTGGATAGATACCCAAGAGTGGAATTACTGGGACCTAAGGTAGTTCTGTTTTCAATTTTTTAAGATACCGCCATACTCTTGATTGATACCTCCATACTTTTGATTTCTTTCATTTTCCAGAAATCAAAAATGAAAAGTGACAACAGACACCGCAGAAATGTAAAAAAAATAAAAATAAAACAAAATAAGAAATGACTATGAGCAACTATATACCGACAAATTACACAATCTGGAAGAAATGGACAATTTTCTAGAAGCATACACCTTCCAAGGCTAACTCAAGAAGAAACAGAAAAACTGAATAGACTGATTACTACCAGGGAAATTGAATCAGTAATTGTTGGGAGTAATCAAAAAGCTTCCAACAAACAAAAGCCCTGAACCAGATGGCTTTCCAGTGGAATTTTACAAAACATTCAAAAATAATTACCACCTATTGTCCCTAAATCATTACAAAAAATCCAGAAGGAGGGAAGTCTCCCAAACACTGTTTATGTGGCCGCTATCACCCAGATCCCCAAAACAAACAAAGACATTACAAAAAAAGAAAACTGCAGGCTGATCTCCCTAATGGACATAGATGCAAAAATCCTCAACAAAATATTACAAACAGAATTCAGCAATACATTAAAAAGATCATACAACATGATCACGTGGGATTCATTCCTGGTGTGCAAGGTTGGTTTAACATCCACAAGTCAATTAATATGTTACACCACATTAACAAAATGAAAAATAAAAACAATATGGTCACATCAATAGATGCAGAAAAAACCTTTGACAAAATCCAGCATCCATTTATGATAAAACTCTTAAGAAAGTGGGAATAGAGGGAACACATCTCAATGTAATAAAGGCCATATATGGCAAATCCACAGTTAACATCATACTCGATGGGGAAAAACTAAAACCATTCCCCTTAAGATCAGGAATAAGGCAAGGTTGCCCACTTTCTCTACTTCTATTCAACATAGTTCTGGAAGTTCTAGACACAGCAATCAGACAAGAAAAATAAATAAAAGGCATCTAAATTGGTCGGGAGGAAGTAAAATTGTCATTATATGCAGATGACATGATACTATATATAAAGAACCCCAAAGACTCCACCAAAACACTATTAGAACTGATAAATGAATTTAGTAAAGTAGCAGGATACAAAATTAATATTCAGAAATCAGTTGCATATGTATATACCAATAATAAAATATCAGAAGGAGAAATTAAGAAAACAGTCCCATTTACAATTGCTTTAAAGACTCTAAAATACCTAGGAATAAATTTAACCAATGAAGTAAAAGACCTGTACTCAGAAAATTATAAGACACTGAAGAGAAAAATTAAAGAAGATACAAATAGATGGAAACACATATCATGCTCATGGGTAGGAACAATTAATATCGTTAAAATGTTCATACTGCCTAAGGCAATGTATAGATTCAACACAATTCCTGTCAAACTGCCATTTTCAATCTTAGTTGCAAGGGGCACAGTCCACCATCCCATATGGGAATTGAACCAGCAAACTTGTTCAGAGCTCGTGCCCTAACTAACTGAGGCTTCTGGCCGCCCCTACAATGGATTTTTCATAAAGAATTTAAGTTCAAATGCTCCAATG